>NW_026971933.1:0-17382 GCF_026151205.1 Bolinopsis microptera | reverse complement strand
TCTCAAGTTTTGTATTTTCGTTTTTTTTCCTGTTTTTAATTTTGTCGTTAATTTTAGGGGGAACAGGTCAAGGGATGAAGGCCCGGTTGTCTTCCCAAATTTTTTCGCTGCTAATACCCCTCACTTGGACGGGGTTTAAAGGAGGGGCGCTTAATGGCTGTTGTTGGCGGGAACCCCACACGTTTTAGCCACTTTGATCCTAAAACGGGGGGTTTTATATCTGATGAAAATTCCAACACCAAAGGTAGTAAAAAGCCCCACCGGGGGGACACCAGGCGCCCCCCCTCGGGCAGCACAGCTTGGGCCCAGCGCCGGGGTTTGCGGGGGTTAGCAGGGTTCCCACCCCCTGGCGGGGAAAACCCATAAATAACCCCCCACAATTGAAAAAAAACTTTTTAAGTCCATGGGGGGAGGGGGGGGCCCAGTGAGGGACTTTAATTGGGCCCCGGGATAAGGGGTGGCCGAAGCTGTAAAGGCCAAGCTTAACCGTGGGCGGGAGTGCTTATCTGCCCCCTTCAACCCGGACACGGTTTTTTCAGGGTATTTTCTTTACCCTGGTTAACCCCCTGTTAACTAGTGGGGGTGTTTTAGTTTTAAAGGTTTTTCGGGGTATAATTAAGTCCCAGGGGGCTAGATTCCTCATTCCCTCCCGCGGGGCCCCAGCCACCGGTTGGTTTTTTTTTTGGGGACTCCTTTTTTTGGCAAGGGAAAAACATTGGTTGATATGAATATCTTTTCCGCACTGTTTTCTTTTCCCCGCCGTTAATATACCGATTCAATGGGCCTCCGAGATGTGTTTTACGGGGGGTGAAAACCAGGCAATTTTGAGGTTTTTTAACTTTTTTTGGGTTTTTTTCGTGTTCAATTTTCAAATTTTCCCCGTCGTTTGTGTTTTTAAATCTTCTCGCCCCCTGCAAAAAATTTATTAGCAAATTTTTGAAATCCACGCCAGGGGGACCGTGGTGATTAAATTATTTTTCAAAAATACCCTTCGTGGTGAATTTATATACAAAAAAAATTTTTCCTTGGGAATTTTTACATTAGATAATTTTTTTCCCCATTACATTTTCTTTACTTACATTAAAATTTTTTAAATTTTTTTTTCTGCTTCCTATCATTTTTTACAGATTAAATTTTGGGGCCTTCCTCTCTCTGTAACTGTGGTTTTGTTAAAATTTGGTTTTTTTTTTTTTTTTTTAATTTTTTAAGCTGGACTTTGCTCAAAGGTTTGGGGAAACTGATATAAAACGGTTTTTTACAGGGTTGGCCACACCCCTAAATTTCATTTACCTCCTCGGGAACGTCCAATTCCCCGTCCACCTGTGAAAAAAAGTTTTTAAACGTAAAAATAGGGGACCATTTTACGTGGATGGGTCCACTTTGGGGGGGAAAAATGAAATCAGAGAAGGTTCTTTGTAAGGAATCTTCCCTGGCCAGGGGGTTTTGGACAAGCTTTTCCCTATTAATAAAACTGGGATTTAAAGCCCCCGTTTTTTTCAGGGATAAGGCCATTTGTTTTTAAGTGCCAGGAATTTTTCAAATTTCATGGGGCTGAGCGGGGGTCTCCCATTTGAAACTTGTTTCTAACCTTAACCGAAATCCCGCATTTGCAGAAAATTTAATTCATGTTTAATCAATCGTTTGGGAATTTCCGGGAAGAATCCAGAAGGTAATTTTTCGGTTTTTTAGCGCCCGGGAACATCTGACTCTGGGGTTAACCCCATAAAAATTGGGTAAAGTTTGGCTACAAAAAGAAATTTTCCCCAGCAGCCCCCCCCCCCTTTTTAAATTGGGGACCCTTGTCTTCAAATTTTGCATTTTTTGGCAAAGTCCCTGGACCCCCCGAGTCAGATAATGCTGTTCCCCCCCCCGGGGAAAACAATTTAACTTTTGACGAACCCAGTGACTTCGAAAAGTAACGCTGGAAAACCCGTTTGCCCTCAGTCTCCTAATTTTGAAAACTTGAAATTTTGAGAAGAGAAAAGGGGAACCCCGGGGTAGAAAAAGAGGGGGAGAAACAGTCTGACTTGACCATTGGCCGTCAAACGGAATGGAACTTGGTTAAAGATTTGTTTGAAATGATTGGTTTCCCCTTCTCCTCTCCCCCCGGCCCCCCGGTTTTTGGTCCCAACCTCCCCCCCCTTTTATCTGGGGTAACTGTCTGAAGTACTGAGGTAGAAGTGGCCCGAGGAGGGGGGTGGTTTTTTAGTAAAATTATTTCTAGGTTACCCCTACTTGATTTGCCCCTCACCCACTTTTTCAAACTTTTCGTTCAGAAATATTTTTGGGTCCCCCCCACACCCTCTTGAGGGACCTTGAACCCCAGCCTTTATCTCCCTTTTAAAACCCGAAATTGGAAAATTTGTATTTTATCAGCTAGGAAAAATTTTCGGGGGGTTTTAACTTTTCTTTACATTGTTCAAAGGTTTGTCCCCGTAATGTTGAATTTTCCCCCCAGGCAATGAGAAACGCCCCACAATGGCCGTGGGTGGTCCATATTTTCTTTTAGTTATTTGTTTAAAAATTTTGCGGGCGTCCTTAACCAACCCCCCAAGAAAAGGGGGGGGGCTAAGTTTTTTTTATTTCATCATTGTGGCCCCCACCGTTAATCCGGGAGGGAGCTGGAAAACGCTTTTTTTTTGGCTTCAGGGTTTAATCTTTGGCAAAACTAGTTTTTAAAAAAAGATCGATTTTTACCAATTTCCGAGTTACGGCCAACTTTTAAGTTTAGGGGTTCGAAACCCGAACAGGGTTTTTAATTCTCCATTGTGTGGGATGGTTGGAAGGATTTGGAGGAAAACGAAAGCAAAATTTTGGGGGGCCTTTTTTGGGGCCCCCTTTCCAGTTTCACATTTTTTATTTCTTTCGTACCCTTTTTTGCTTCCGATTTTTCAGCCAAATTTTTTTCCCCCGTGGTTTTGGGTAATTGTACACCCATCCCACTTTATGGCCAATTTATGTTATCATGGGGGAAAAATTGGGAAAACTTTTTTTTAATTGGGGGAAAAATTTTGAGAGCAATTGAATGCTATCAAATTGCCTCATTTTTAATTGGGAAGCGGAACAGATTACTTTCCCTGCCGGCCCCTAGCAAGGCCCCACTTCAAAAGATAACTTTCAAAGATATGATCCAAGAATGGAGTTTTTCATGATAAAAAATTTTTATACGTGAGTTACTATGGTTTTTTGAAAGGGGACGAGCTACTTAGCTATCTGGAGAAAATTTTTCCCCCCCAACTTTTTCGGGGCCCAGATAAGGAACATATGACGTGATTTCTCTGGCATTTCCCCCTCTAGCTTCTACCCAAAATCTGTGTTTATAACCATCTTTAGTATGAATTGAAGACAGCTCCCCCTCCTCTACAGGCTTCCTAACTTAAAATAAGCCGTTTCGTCACATTTACCATTCGCACGTGCAATTGTTCCCTTTTGTCCGTTTGCGATCTTGTTCCTAGCAGCTTACGAAATACTCCCCGCCCGTCTTTACGGTCACGTGTGGAACGAGCCGAATCATATGTATTACAATCCATTTACCTCCCCTTTTACTCCAGCTTTACTATTCACACTATTGTAATCTTTTATTTGTTTCCGAAAAAAGTATTGTGTCCTTTGAAGTATTTTTTTCACTTGCACGTTCATTTTGTGATTTCGCCCACCTCCCAAGGGCCAGGCCCCCCTCCCCGCAAAAGGGGGCCACCTCCCAAAAAAGCACAATAGGACCCCTACGTCACGGTGCCCAAGCCCTGCCCCCTGGCGTGGCACATTGGAAGCGGTTACCATGGTTTACAAACCACCGCATTGTTGTTCCTATGAGACGAACACATTTGTTAAGGTTTCGCTACAGTCAGGGAGGCGGCTGGGAAAGGCAGCAGGTTTGGCGGTTGCAACACACAGGAAAACAAATTGTAGACCACACTATACTGTGGTAGGGTGTGTATATTTGTGTGTATAATTTGTGGTGTAAATCTCCCTCAGTTCCCCCGCCTGGTTTTCACCCCCTCTCTCCCCCTCTCCACAGATTATCAACAACTATTAGCATGTTAATTTTTAAGTGTAAGTTTTGAGTGTGAAAAAGTGTGAGTAATTTGTGTGTTGTTTCTCACGTTTTGGTTGGCGGTAGGTAAGTATGAAACATAATATTATTCCGATTTTTCACACGCTATTTTCACACATTATTCAGAGAAGCAGTTTTTAATTACAAATTTTTTATTATTGTATGATATATTATTATATTTCACGTATGTGGGGGGGTACATTAGAAAGAGTTTGCGAGTGGGTGTGTTGGTGTGTGTGTGGTGTTGTGGTGTGTGTTTTTAGCCCCACTCTAGCCTATTTACCAACTCTAATTCGCTCCTGGCTCCAACTCCCTGCAGGGTAAGTAGTAAATGGTCCAGCTCTCTACAAGCGGGGCTTGCCATTTTAAAATTACGCTGCTGTCTCCCTGCTTCAAAACTTTTTAAATTTTTTAATTTTAATTTTTTTGGGGACCCCGGGGGGAAAGGCCCCCTTTTTGGGCGGGCAACCCCCAGGGGAAAAAAAACCCCCTTGGGCCCCCCTTTTTTAACTTTTTTGGGGGGTTTTTTGGGGGTTATTTGGGTTAAAAACCCCCAGGGTTGCCTTTTTATTTTTTTTCCCTTCTCCCCAGGGTTAAAACCCCAAAAAGCCATGTTTTTTTTAGGTTAAGGTTAAAAAGGATTAATTGTTTGTTTTTTCCCCCCCGGGGTTTTGGGTGGCGTGGGGGGTTTTTTAAACATATATTTTGGGATTTTATCAAACCCATTTCACCCCTTTTTTTTTTTTTTAAATTATTAACAAATTTTTTATTATTTATGAAAATTTTTTTTTTCCTAGATTGGTGGGATAAATTGATAGGTTTCCCGTTTTTGTTGGTGGGTTTTGTTTTTTTTATTTTTAAAGGGTTTTTTACTAAAAACTTAATTTTTTTCCGGTTTTTGGGGGATTAGTAATGGGGTCAAATTTAAAGGGGGTTTTTGCCCTTTTTTTTTGGGTTTTGGGTGGGTTTCCCTTTCCTGTTTTAATTTTATTTTTAATTTTTTGGCCCCTTGCCGAAAAAAGCTTTCCTCGGGCTTTTAAACTTTATTGGTTCCCAGAAATTTTCTGGGGTTGCTTTAAATTTTCCCCTGGGCCCTTTTTTTAACATTTATTTTTTTTGAAAGGGGTTTTACAACCCCCCTTTTAACTTTTATTTTTTTTGGTTTCTTTTTTGGGTGCCGGAATTTTGAAAGGGGGGGGAAATTTTTGGGTTTAATCCCTTTGGGGGTTTTTTTGGCAGAAAGGTACACGTGGGTTTAAAACCCCGGTGCTTTGCTTTGGGTCCGGGTTTTTTCCCGGGGGGGGGGAGGGGGGGCCTGGCCCCGGGGGGGGGGGAAATACGCGGTTGGTTTAAAAAGGGTAATTTGTTTTGAAAGGGGGTTGTTTTGTTTAATTAATTCCGGGGTTTTTTAAATGTTGGTTTTTTTTTTTTATGTACCAAGCCAAAAGTTCTTTTGGTTTTCTTTGCTGGGGCTAAGGCCCGGGCCTTTATTTCCCTTGGCCCCAAAATTTTGTTTCTGGATTTTTTCCTTTTAAATTTTTTTTAAAAATTACCCTTTTTTCAAACTATTTCCTTTGGCCCCCCAATTCTTTAATCCAGGTTTCTTAACAACCCTGTAATTTTTTTTAAATATTTAACCCCACAACTTTGGTTTTTTTAACTCCCTCCTCGAAAACTTCCCTTTTTTTGGGCCAGAAGTTTTTTTCCCCCTATTTCTCCCCTGGAAACGTTCCCCCCCTTTTTTTTAATTGTTTTTAAAAAATTTTTGATAAAAACCCCCTTTAGAGGGGCCCCCCGGGCCCCCCAATACCGGGTCCCTGTTGACCCTTTTTGTAAAATTTTTTTTTGTTTTTCCCATAGGCCCTTCAATGTTTGGTATTTAAAAAAATTTTTTATTAAACCAGTTTTAGGAGCTGTAATCCCCCGGTTTGTTTTTTAAATGGTTTTTGGCCCCGAGGAGTAGTGATGGGTCCCCGGGGGGGTGATGTTTTTGGACGAAAAAGGTTGGGTTTTCCCCAGGGTGGACCCCCGTTACTCCCTTTACTCAGGTCCCCCATTCGCCATAAAACTTCCTGTATCACTTTCAAAAGGAATTACCCCTTTCCTTCCCGCGTGAATAAAACGGGCACAAAATTTAAAAAAAAAATAGAAATTGATTTGAAGTAGTATATTCGCACCCTTTATTTTTTTTTTTTGTTCCCTTGGGTCCATTCATGTTTCCCATACTGGCGACCGCAAATTCCCATTTCCTTTTTCATGAGATCCTTTTTTTACCTTTTTGGAAGCCCGGCTTTTTGAGAACTGTTTTTAGAATAAAAAAAACGCCTTGAAAATTTTTTCCTCGTTTTAAAATTCGTTTAAAAATGTTCCCTTCCAAGCTTCAAAAAAGCCGTCAGGAAAATGTTTGGACATTTACGTTTGGTTCAATATTTTCGGGGAAATTACCCGGGGGAATAATAAATGTAACTAGTTTTACAATTGTTTAGGGACTGGGGTTTGGGACTCCTCTTAAGGTAAAACTCCCCCACGGCCGGGCCCCGCGGCCTCTTTAAGGTGGCCAATCAAATAGCGGTAGGTATTGGTTTTCCCCCAAAAAACCTTCGCATTTCCAGGGATATAATTCCGGTATTTTTTCCTTTTCGAATTTGGGAAAAAAACCCGTGTTTCGCCCTGCAATTTTGCTCAGTAAAGTGATAAAAACAGGCCTATTATATCGGGGGGGCTTTTCCCCATGGAACCCGTGGGCCGCGGGCCAATCCCATTAATGGATTTTTTTGTTGTTTTATATAAAAACCGGCCCGATACAATAGGGCCCAACAAGATTAACTGTAACATTTTCAAAAAACATTTCTTTTTTCCTTTAACCCACGTTGGAAAACCCCAAACTTGAGGATCCCCGTTGCCCACCTCTTCGGAGCAAGGTTTTTTTGGGGAAATCCAAACCTCCGCCCCGGGGGGGCAGGCCCCATTTTCCCCCACAACTTTTCCCCACTGTTTTTTAAATCCTTAGTAATTCCCATTTTCAAATATTTGGGGCTGAAGTTGTTTGGCTTTTGTTTTTTTTCGTTTTTGGGAATTTAAAAACTCCTGTCCGGATTCAGGATAAATAAGTTTTTTTGTGTTTTTTTGTGATATTTTTGCATCGAAAACTTCTCCCCCAAAAAGCTTTGACAAAAATTTTGAGCATGAGGGCTTTTCAATCTTATTTCGGCATTTCTTTTTGGTTTTTTCCACTGGCTTCCCTACCTGTGGTTAGTCCCTAATTTTCCCCCTTTTTTTATTTGCTCAAAGTTAGACTTTTTTGGTTGATGAAATCACCTCAAACAAAAACCAAATTTTAAGCTCACTTAAATTTGTTTCATTTTTTTACTTAAATTCTTCTGGGTCTGATTTCAGATTTTTTTCCCACACCACCACGCACAACCGGAAAAGGGGGCAAAAACACCCAAAAATCAACCACCCCCTGAATATAAATCGCACAAGAATTACTCTGTATTTTTTTTTTTTAAAGAACCTCAGGGGCCTCTGTTGGTTCCCCCGTTTTATTGCCCCGTTTTTGGGAAAGCCATGCAGCAAGCGTGGGGAATCAACTATTTTCAACACCTAGCTAAAAAATAAAAGTGCACTGGGGGGCCCACCAACCATTCCCTTCCCCAGGTCCCCCTGCTCTCCTCCCCCCCTTTTCACAGTCCCCTCCCACTGTTTTTGGCTTCTTTTAACGCTCCAAACTCTTTTACTTGTTATATTTTGCTTTGTTGTGTGGGGCCCTTGTCAGTCAGACCACAGCCCCAAAACCAAGCGTTTTTTCCAGGTTCTCTCCTTCCCGGCCCCCTTGGCTAAACCCCCCCCTCTCCCCCACCCTTTTTTTTCTCGGTAGGAAAAAAGGACAAATAAATTTTGCGGTTGTGGGAGGCGGTTTTTGTGTTGGAGTGTGTTGTGTGGAGTGCGGAATCTCCGTTTAGTTGGGTGAGGGTGGCTTAAAAATTTTTTTGGGTGGGTAGTCCCACCGTGGCCCTGGTCTGGTTTAGTGCAGTTCGCCATTTGGGGACCGGAACAGATATTAGAGCCTACGGGAGCGGTTTGCTTGCCGGAAAAGTGTTTTTTACCGTTTTTAAAATCTCCCTCCCAGTCTATTTTTTCTAGGGGTTGTTTACCAAAACTGGGTTACTTTTTTGTAGGGGGAAATCCATTTTTTTTTTGGGTTACTATTTGTGGTATGGTAATTAAAGGTTGGCCAAATTAGTTACTAATTTTTCCCTAATTTTGTTTTAAAGAGGGTCCCCACTTGCTTTTTTTTTCGTTTTTGTGGTTTCTATGTTATTCTAAGGGATGAAATGTTTAATCCAATAGAAAAAAACGGTTTTTTAAAATAAAAAATTATTTGTTCCATGCTTATAAAAAAAGGGGGTTCTAGCACTTTCATTTTCGTTTTTTCGCAAAAAAGCCACCCCTTTCGTTTTCCTCAAAAATCTTTTGCATCTTTAGAAATTATTTTCCCTGAGATAACGAAAATCCGTGGGAATTTAAAATATTTTTTTAAAGGGGCCCAAAATTAAAGGGCACAAGGTTTTTAAAAAAAAAAAACCAAAAAGTAAAAAATTTTTTCCCAAAAAAAAAAACTGTTTTTTCTATTTTTTTGCAATTTTCAAAGACTTTTTTTTCCAAAAAACTTTTTTTCCCCAAAATTAAAACTCCTTTCGTTAAAATTTGCAATATTGTATTTCTTGACCATACTCTTGGGAAACCATGAAGGGGGAAATTTTATAAAAAACCTAAAAAAAATTTCGTTTCCACCGAAAACCAGTTTTTTCCCCCCCTTCCCCAGCTATCGCTGTGCCCCCCCGCTATTGTGAAATAATACTGTTAAAACGTAATTGGTGTAATTAAACTTAACAGAACCAAGTCCCCGCGGATTTCTGTCGTAACTTTACTTAATTTTTCCGCTTCTAACGTTCACCAATAAAAACAACCTGTTATTAGTAAATTTATTACGCAGATTTTAAACCTCAAGAAAATGTGGCCCTGTAATTTATTCAACTTGATTTTTCTTGACTCCTCTGCCGACAATTCACTCTCGTTTTATTCATGGAGCCCCTTGATGTATTTACTGAAAGATTTAATCGCTTTCTCCTTGGCTACCGCTTTCCCCCCCTGTGACAAATCCTTTTCCATGGACCCCAAATTTGCAAAATTGCAAAAAATTCAAGCTTTTTAGAGTGGCCTTTCCCAAGGTTCAAGAGCAACACTTATAAACTAAGAATTTTCACTTGTTGTTAAGTCGGTTAGGAAACATTTGAGGAAACTAATGGCGTTTATAGACTTTTGACCAAACTTTTAAAGTTGCATAATATTGTTTAAGTCTGACGTTTTGAAAAATCTGCGTAAGCGCACGAACCCCAATGGGCCCATATCCCAGTTCGTCTACCGTGCAGCTCCCCCCGGAAATTTTATTTTCCAAAAATTTTTATAAAATTCCAAATATTTGCTTCCGTTTAATTCCCAAAAAACTTGCAGATTTTCCCCGTTTTTTTTTTCTTAAACTTTCACGGGTGGTAGAGTGTGGCCAAATTATTAAAAATACTTTGCAACCCGTGGCCCACGTCACGGTCCGGTTTCCTCCCAATATAAAAACGGGTCCTTTTTTCTCTCCCAAATCTGCGCATTAATTTCGAATTTGTGGGAGCCTTACATTTACCACTCGGCGGGAAAAAAAACAACTATTAATTTATTGAAAAAAAACCATACTTGTTTTTCAACGGTCCCAGATCACTTAGGATTTTTAATGTAAAGCTAATCTATTTTTCTCTGCCAGAGAGGCCCCTTTGGTTACTGCCTTTACGTTCTGGTTTGCGGTTTTCCCGAACCCACAGCACATTTTGAACGCTCATTTTTCCCGGAAAAGGACGGTGGAGTTCCCAATAGTTCAAACAAATTCGGGTTTGCCCAGTTTGATGCTTTAGTAGTAACGATATCCTCGTTACGTGCATCGATTCTGAAAAATTGTTTTTAAAAAAAACCGGTTTTCTCATTCCGGGAGGAAAAAAGTTAGATCGGGCGGTGGTGGGAGGATCGTTTTTTCAGGCGCGGGCTTTTCTCTTAACGGGGACAACCGTGTGGCTCCGTTTGCCCTCCCCCACCGTGTGCCAACGGTTGCTCCTTCAAAACCGTGTGCTCCTTCCCCAACGTGGCAGTGTGCTCCTTCTCAATCCGTGTGCCCCCTTCCCCCCGTGCAGCGGGCCCAGCTGGTGCTCCTTCAAAACCGTTGTGCTCCTTCCCCCACGTGCCAGTGTGCTTCCTTTCCAAAACCCTGTGGTGCTCCTTCCCCCCACTGGGCAAGCGTGGCTCCTTCAAAACCGTGGTGTCCTTCCCCACGTGCAGTGTTGCCCCTTCAAACCGTGTGCATCCTTCCCCACGTGCAAGGTGGGAGTTGCCCCCTTAAAACCGGTTTCCCCCCTTTTCCCCACTTGCATGGGGGGCTCCTTCCCCCCGGGGTCTTCCTTTTTCCCCCCCCACGTGGGGGCGGGCCCCTTTTCCCAAACCGTGGGTTTTTCCTTCCCCCGGGGGGGCGGGGGTTTGCCCCTTTCAAACCGTGTCCCTCCTTTTCCCCCCAAAAGGGGGGGTTGCCCCCTTTAACCCGGTGGGGCCCCCCCCCCACGTGCAGGGGGGGTTTGCCCTTTTCCCCCAAAACCCCCGGTTCCCCCCCCTTTTTCCCCCCCAACGGGGGCCCCGGGGGCCCCCCTTTAAAAAACCGTGTTTTTTCCCCCCCCACGGGCAAAGTTTGGGTTTTTCCCTTAAACCGGTGGGTCCCCCCCCGTCAGGGGGGTTTGCTCCCCCTTCCCCCCGGGGGGTGCTCCCCCCCCCCCCCGTGCGGGGGTGGCTTTTTTTTCAACCGTGTGCTTTTTTCCCCAAGGGTGGAAAAGCGTGCCCCCTTCAACCGTGGTTTCCTTTCCCCCAAAACGTGCAGGGGGGGGCCCCCTTTTAAACCGTTTTTTGTCCCTTCCCCACGGGGGAAAAGTTGGGGGCCCTTAAAAACCCCTTGTGCTCCTTCCCCCCCCTTTTGGGCAGTGTTTTTCCCTTCCAAACCGGGGCCCCCTTTTTCCCCCCCCACGTGGCAGTTGGGCCCCCCCCTTCAACCCGGGGGTGCTCCTTCCCCCACGTCCATTTTGGGGGTTTCCCTTCAACCGTTGGCTCCTTCCCCCCCGGGCAGCTGGCCCCCTTCAACCCGTGTTTTTTTTCCTTTCCCCCCCACGGGGGCAGGGGGGCCCGTTCCTTCAAAAAGGGGTTTCCCCCCTTCCCCCAAACGTGCGCGGGCCCCTTCCTTAAAACCGGGGGGCTTTTCCCCCCACGGCAGTGTGTTCCTTTCCCCAACCCTTTGGGGGCCCCCCCTTTCCCCCCCCCAACGTCGGGGGGTTTTCCCCCTTAAAACCTTTGGGGGGCCCCTTTTCCCCCCACGGGGGCCAGGGGTTTGCCCCCCTAAAACCCCGGGGTGTCCCCCCCCCCCCACCTCAGCACCCCTTTTCTTTCCCGGGTTTTCAAACTAAAACCCCCCCCTTTTGAATTCCCTCAATCTCCGGGCTTCCTCGTTAATGGGAAGAAAGCCCCCTTTCCGGGGGATTAATCCCGGGTTTTGCCCTGGGGGGTTTTAAAAATCCCACAGTTTTTTTTGTACTGATTTTTTTTCATCATTCCCCGCGTTTTTGATCTATTTTTTATTCATGCTCCCAAAACTTGGGATTTTTTGCCTTTAAAAAAAACCCGAATAAAAAAATTCTGGAATTTTTTTAAAATTGGGGGGGAAAAACTGGGCTTTTTAGTCATTTTGTGAAAAAAAAATTTTTGGGGCCCCTCCCACATTTTTGGGGCCCCCCCCCCCCAAATCCCCCCCAATTCAATCCCAACAATTCCCCCAACACTTTTCCCCGCCCCCCCCCTTTTTTTTCCCCCACTGAAAACCCAGGGGGTAAAGCGTGTGCCGCGGGGTCTTCGTCCTGCTTTTTTTATTTTTTTAAAAGGGGGGTTCCCTTTTATTAAAATTTTTTTTGTTTTTTTCTCATTCGATTGTTTTTTTCAGTGTTAAAAAATTTTTTACTGCCACTCGCTACATACCCACTAAACATTTTTTGGGGGGGGGGACATATCTGACAAAAAGTGTCCCCCAAAGTTTTTAAAAAATTAAAATGTTTTGAGGTTTTTGGGGTGTTTTTTTGGGTTTTAGACCCCCCCCCTCTAGACAGCCCCCCCAAAAATTTTTGAGTTGACCTGGGGGTGGAGGGGGGGGAGGAGGGGCCCCAAGGAAGTTGTTTTTAAAAACCCCATTTGGACCCCCGCCCCACTCAACTCACATAAAAAAGAAAAGTTTTTCTGGGCAATAGCCCCCCCCAGGGGGAAGAAACTTGCCCCCTTTATCTAACCCCCCACCTTCCCTCCCCCCAGCCCCCGGACAAAATCCCCCCTGGTCCCCCCGTGGGGGTTTGGGGGGCGCCCCGGGGGAAAGGGGCGGGGGGGTTTTTAACTGCACGTGACGCCCCCAAGTAGTCGTTTTAGGAAAGGGTTTTTTTTTTCGATCCCCCCCCCCCCCCAAACCCAAAAGGAAGGTTTTTGTGGTGCGTCTGTTTGGAATTTTTTTAAAGAGTCGGCCCCTTTTGGGGTTTTTCCCCAGCTCCCCTCCCTTCCCCCCCCCCCCCTTTTTTTACTAGGGTTTTTTTTTAAACTTTTTTCCCTAAATATTTTTTTCGGGGAAGCCCATTGAAAAAGGGCTTCAAGGGGTTTGCCCCCTTTTTTCGTCAACCAAATTTGAAAACTTCCCCAAAAATTCCCTTTTTAAAAATTTTCCAATTCGATGGAGATACCCCCCCTTTCCAAAAATTTTATAAAATTTATCTTTTAATAGATCCAGGCCCTGAGTTTTATTTTTTTTTTCCGGAATACCCCCCCCCCCAATTAGGGGAAAAATCAAAATTTTAAACGTCCGGGGCCTCAGTTTTTTTTTTTAAAAAGGCTTTTTTAAATTATTTTTCCACCGGGTTTCCCAGGATTTTTTTTTTAAAAAAAATCATAAACCTTTTTTTGTTGACAAATTTTAGAGTGAACGTTTTTTTTGGCCTCCTTAAATAAATAAGAAACGTCCGTTTTTTTTGGAATCAGCCCTATTATTTTTGGCCCCCCCTACAAAAACATATAAACAAAACAAAAACCCCCAAACTTTTTTTTAATAGCAAAGTCCCAAGGGATTAATAAAGTAAAAAAGGGGGGCTTTTTAAAAACCCAAGCCAATTTAATTTTCTGGAATTCCCCACCCCCTATCCTCCCCCCATTTTTCCCCCCCACCCCCCGGGGAAAAGATCTATACGTAAAGGTTATTTTTGGCCCCCTTTTTTAAACCTTTTTTTTTAAGTTTTTTAAAAAAATTTCTTCTGATTACTTAAACCATGCTAATTGTTTTTACATTAAATTTTTTACATTATAAATTTTTTGGTAAAAAATTTATTTTTTTTAAATTAGAATTTTTTGTTTCCCGTACAAAAGAAATTTAGGTTTCCCCCAATTTTAGGGCCCCTTAAAAGGGGGACTTAAAATTTTCTTTTTTAAAAAATTTTGGAAAAAGCTTTTTTTTTTAACAATCTAAAAATGAAATTTTGTCCCAATATTTAAAAACAGAAAACCGGGCGGTTTTTTTTCTGTGGGGGTTTTTAAAAAACCGCATTTCCCCCAAAACTGCCTTTCCTTTTTTATGGGGAAACACGCTAAAAAAAAGGGGAAAAAATAAACACAAAAAAATTTGCCGGCTCTAAAATTACAAAAAAACGGGGGGCTCCCCCCCGGGCCTGAGACAAAATTCAGCCCCCCAACCCACCCCTAAAAAAGGCACAAAATTTTTGTTTAAATCTAAAAAAGTAGCCCCGGGTGTACTAGCTGTTTTTAAACCAGCGGGGGGGGGGGGAAAAATCCAAAAACCCTTGCCCTGAAAAAAAAGGGCCCCCACTTTTTTTTCCCCACCGTTTTTTCCCCGGCATTTCTTTACCTTAAAAAAATTCCCTTTTCCCCCCAAATTTTAATCAGGAAAAATTTTTTTTTACCCCCCCCCCATTTTTTTTAAAAAAAAATTACCCCCAAAATTTTCCCTCAAAAACATGATGGAAAATTTTTAGGGGGTCCTGGTTTGGCCCCCGAAATTTTGCTTTTTGGGGTTTTCCAAACCATTTTAAGCGACCAAAAAAAAAATTTTTCCACCGGGGAAACCTAAATGAAAAAAAAACCCTTTTTTTTTTTCCCCTTACAAAAAAACCCGGCCCGGGAGAAAATTTTTAAAAAAATCAGAATTTTTTTTAATAATTTTTAAAAAAAAAGCCCCCACTGAACTGGAAAAAGTTTTTTTTGAGGTTAGCTAGCCCCCCCCCCCAAAAAAACCGCCCACTATAATTTTTAAAAAACTACCCACGGGGGTTTCTTCCCCTCAGAGTTGAAAATAGGTAGGGGGGGAAACTGGAGGTTTTTTTGTTAGTCCCCCACTGGCCCCCCGGAATAAAACAGCGGGGTTGGGGGCCCCGTGGGGCGCCAAACGATTTTAAAAAGGACATTTTTTTGCGAGGAAAAGGCCCCCCTTTTTTTTTCGGATTTTTTTTTCCCAGGATAACAAAACGTAAACCCAAAAATTAAAAATTGTGGGATTTTTGACAGACTGGGGACAGTAGATTTATAAAAATTTTCCCCTTAAATTTTTTTTATAGCCCCCTTTTTGTGAACAAAGTAATACCCCCCCGAGAAGACGGAAATGGCTTGACAAAATAGCTGCAAAAAGGGGTTCCCCCCCCCCCCCCCCCTTTTTTTCCCAAAAAACCTGCCCTAAAAAATAACCTCCCCCTAGCTTTTTTTTTTGAAAAAATGACAGTTTTTTTTCGGGAGTTTTGGTTTGAGCGAGCGGCTGCCCCCTTATTTTTAAATTGTTTCATTTTCCGAAGAAATTTTTTCGGGTTTTTCTTGGGGAGAAAAATTAAAAAAAAAAAAACCCCGGACGGGGGGGGTCCAGAACCCCGGGAAACCAGACGCTGAATGGACCCTTTTCCAGAGTTTAAAAAACCAAAATTTAAAAAATTCCAAGAAAAAACCCCCAAGGAACTGGTTTGTTTTTTTACCCAGGGTTTTGGTACCCTGGCCCAACCACCCCCCACAGAAACCCCCCGTGAATGCCCATATAAGGTAACCTCCCCCAGTCCCCACTAAAAACCCCCACTTTTTCTCTGGATCTATGAGATCCACTAAAAACCACTAAATCGGGACCCAATGGATCCCCGACAGAGTGTCTTTGCTGGTCCCGGGTCCATCCACCCAAATGGCGAGGGAGAGTAAAAATTTCAACGTGACCCGACTTCAAACCCTTATCCCGTTGCCGATACCAAATGATTAAAAATTTTCAAAGTTTAACCATGTTATGCATAAATATGTTATTACCAAAGGGGGGTTTGCCTCTTTTTATTTATTCTCCAAAAACCATGAACCCTTGAGAAAAAAACTCCCTTTTCCCCCTGGGCAAAACCCAAAATTAAAAACCAAAAAAGAGGGCGCTAAGAAAAACTTTTCACATAACAAAAATGCGATCAAAAAAAGTGGAAATTTTGGGGAAGTTTCCCTTCCCCTCATAAAAACCTACTTTGATTTTTTAGGCCGGGCCAATTATTACAAGTCACCCCAATCGGGTCACTTTATTTTAATTCATTAAGGGGGAATTAAATTTAACCAATTTAAATAAAACGAACAGCAATTTTAGTAATTAATAGCAGTATTTCCAGTGACGGGTTACGGTTTCCGCAGCCTTGTTTCTGTAATCGGCGGCGCCCCCTCCACTCGTCCATCCTTAACGTTTTTTCCGGCGTCCCCTTATTCTACCGCCAGATAGTAAGTACTTTAAAACTTTAATACTGATGTTTATAATTTATTGTAAAAGAAGTTAATCAGATGTTTTTTTGATTGTTCCGCTTGAAAAAGTAAATTTGAATTGATTTCTTATGCTAAAACAGCCCCTCATCAATTTGCAAGTTTATTGTCAAACGTGGAATTAAGTTTTCTTCACGATTAATAAATTTTGTAAATATTCCCACCGTGTCCAATTTGAAAATAAATCGTCCAGTAATTCCCACCGTTAGCAAATCTATCATCTTCACCCCCTTTTTTTAGCGTGTATTGAATATAAATACCAAATTAACCCTTTAACTCAGTATTTAAACGAGTTGTTGGCCATTGTTTCATTTCATCGCATGCACATAATTCCAAGTGGGTGTTTTTAAACTTCCTAAAAACTAAAATCGCTTAAAGTAATGGGTTTTTTCTTATCCTTGATTCCGTTTCAGCAAGAGGGTTTAAAGTCAAAAATCGCAAGGGGAGAAAGTCCACTTTCAGCCAGAACACCAAACCCTATATTCAAACAAATGTAAAGTTGCGATCAACTTTTTGGGTTTTTATAACAACTTGAAATTTCTCTGACAATTTTCTTATAAAAGTCCCCTCTGTCAAGACCATTTTGTTTCAATCTTGACAACTATCTTCCATTTTAAAGAATGTTTGATCGTGTTTTTTAATCTGTACCCGATTGGGAACACATTTAAAGAGTTTCAAAAGAAAAAAAGAGGCTCAACCTTGGGTTTATGAAAGCCCAGTCCCCCGGACTGTTTTATGTAAAAAGTGGCCCTAAAAATGTAAGCACATTTAGGGGTGAACCCTTTTTACATGCCTTCTTAAGAGATTAATATGTAATTTTTTCTCTGTCGGGAAGCCGTAAAAAAAAACCCTTTACGCTTTTTAGAATTAGCTTTCCTGGTTTTTCATCACGTGGCTGCACTAAAGATACCACGTGTTTTTCTTAAACTGTCCCCCGATTTTTCCTGATGGGAGGAAATTTCCATACAGAAACTTTTGAATCCATCTTATGAAAATTAACCGCCCGGCCCCCAGTTTTCCCACGCCTCATTTGTTTTTGTTTTCACACCCCTAGCCCTCTGATTAAAGCTGGTTTGGGGTTCACGTGGGTTCTGATTGCGGGGATCTGATAGGCTGGATAGCTGTACTACAGCCCCCTTACTGGAACAGGTTCCCTTCCCTCTTTTAAATGGCAAACTTTTTTTTCTCTTTGGGCTGGCACCCTGACCATTTAAAACCACGGCCAAGTATACCTACCTTCCCAAATACTCTTTCCCTACTACTGAAACTCAGCCAGCGAATCCTAACAGAAGCCTAAAAGTAAAAATAAATTAATGTAAGACAATACTTTTAATATAAAGGGAAAACCCAAAAAAGGGGGCCCCCAAATTAAGTTTTTGGGGTAATTTAAAAATTTA
>NW_026971932.1:0-17458 GCF_026151205.1 Bolinopsis microptera | reverse complement strand
TGATATCCAAAGTATGGAATTTTGATTTTTTCTCTTCGTAGTGCTTGTTCCATTGTTGGGGAAAAAAAGTTTTGGGGGGAAACAAAAAGGGGACGGGGGTTTTTTATTTTTAAAAAAAAATCGATTGAGTTTTTTCAAAGGAAAAAAGGATTGTTGGGCAGGGATTTTTTTTGTGTTTAATGATAAAATAATTTATTGGTTTTACAGCGTTTTTTTCCAATTGGGGGGAAAAACAGGAAAAAAAACCCAGGTTTTGGGAAAAGGGGAAGTAGTTAAAAAGGGGGGAAAACTTTTCCCAATTCTTTTTCCAGCTCTAAAAAAAAAAGGGGAATTTTAAAACTTCATTGTTCCTGGACTGAAAACGTTTTCCCAAAAATTTGCCATCCCTATAATTAAAAAAAAACCAAAATATTTAATTGGAAAATTATGGGGGGTTTTTATGGGGTGTTTATAAAAAAAAAAGGGATAAAATTTAAAGGGCCAAATAATGAAAGGTTTTGGGGGGATCAAAAAAAAATTTTTAGTCCTGTATTTTTTTTTATCATGACAAAAATTCTTTTTTTAAAAAAAACTTTTTCCGTTTCTTTTTAAAAAAGTTTTTTTAAAAAAAAGGGGGTTTTTACCCCAAACGCATTTCTTTTTTTGCCCCGGGGTTTTTTTGCAAAAAAATTCCAGGGGGTTTTTTGGGTTGCAGCTAGTATGTTTTTTTAAAAAATTTTTTGATTTTGCAAAATGATTAATATTCCTTTTCGGGGAAAAAAACCCAAAAAAAATTAAATTTTTTGTTAAATTTTTCATCGGGTTTTAAACCCCCCCAGTTATTTTTTAGTGAAAATTTTTGGGGGGGGGGGGCTTTTTTGTCTTTTTTCCCAAAAAATTTAAAAATTCTGTTTGTCCAGGAGGTTTGGGGGGTGGGTTTTAAATTTTTCGGGGGAGCCCAATAAAAAAAATAGCAAAAACATCCACGATGATCCGGCTTTAAAATGAATTTTTTTGAAAGGGGGAAAGGGGGGGGGGAGGTTTTTTGGGGTTTTTTTTTTTTCCGTGTTAAAAAAGAACCGGGGCAAACACAAAAAAATTTTCCTTCGCGAAAAAAAGGCTTTTTTTTACATATTCCTGCCAAAATGAAGCTCTAAATCTTCGAAAAAATGGGGCCTTTTTAAAGTTTGAAAACCAAAACCTATTTTTATTTTTCCCCCTTTTGCTTTTTTTTTTGGTTTTTTATTAAATCAAAAAAATAAAAAAAAAAAAAACCCCCCCAAAGGTTTCAAATTTTAGGGGAATAAAAAAAAAAGGGGATGCAACATTTTGAAGATGGTAATAGAATAATTTTTGAAAAAATTTTTTTCAACAGGTTTTTTATAAAGGGGGGGAAATTTGACAAATCTTCTGTTTACTTTTTACTGTTGAAACTTTGTTTTTCTAAAAACAATTAACACTGATCGGCGTCTGATCGGAGGTCTTGAATCGAATAAATTTTCCAAGAACTTAAATTGGTCAATTTTATTTATCGGAGAAAAAGGTGGGGGAGTGATTTTTTGGGAAGGGCAACCTTACATAATTAAACAACTTTCTATTAATGGGGGTTTTGTTTTCGTTCTCAAATTCTTCTTACAGTTTTCGATTGTTTGCTTTGAAGGTTATAAAAAATGGTGGGACTTTTTTCTGGATTCAGGCCAGGGGGGGTCGAGTGCTATCGGGATTTAAACTTCTGTGAAAGGTTTTTGTTCCCAGCATATTTACTAAGGTAATGGGGACTACTGCAGCCATTTTACCGGGGCCAAAACTTGTTAAAAAAAAAGGGCCGAAGGCGCAAGGTTCGGTGACGGTAGTTTAAAAAAGCGCTCCAAGGGGGGGAACCATAAGTCCAAAAGTGGGTGGGGAAACAACATTCATTATGGTGGACATTTTGGAGAAAGGGGGAGTAAAAATGTAAAAAATTTTACGATTCTGTAAAAATGATTTTTTTTTTTTAAAAAACTGTTACTTTTTGGAGTTTATAGGCATTTTTAAAGCCTTTTTAAATCTGTTCCATTTTTTGGCCCCTTTTTAAACATGAAATTTTTTTACTAAGGTTACCTTTGGGGGGACCAGGATTTTTTTTAACATTAAAAACTTCAAATTTGGGGAGGAGGGAAATCATTTTTTTTTAAAAAAAAGTTTGGATTATGATTCATCAGCTAACATTTCCACCAAAGGGGGAATTTTTGAAAGCGATATCTTATGACCTGGGGTGTTTTGATAAAACTGTAACAACTTCAATAGTAGGCAAAAATTTCAATTTGCTTTTTTTTTCGGCCCTTGTTTTCGGTCTTGTATAAATTTTTGTCATTTTTTTATTTCATTTTATTAATCCCTTTGGGGGGGGTTTTTTTGGGTTACGGATAGTTAAGTAATTTGTTCAGCAAAAAAACAAATTTAAATTCGTTATTGGTTTTTACAAAAAAAACCAGAGGGGGCCCAAAAGGAATTAACCCTTACTTGGGGTAAAATTTTAAAAATCGGGGTTTCTTAAAACAATTAAATTAGAAAATTGCGGGGTTTCCTATTATCAAGGGGGGGACCTTAAACCTCCTAAACCTTCCTAAACCACTTTGGGGGGCGTGTTTTTCCCTTTGGTTTTAATCCGAGCTAAAAAAACTCAAATTACTACCCGAATTAGAGGATTTTAATGATTTTGTTTGTCATTACAGGGGGGGAACATGTACCCCACACGTTTAAAAACCTCAAAAAAATATTTCGTTTTCAAATTTTTCATTGAACCCCCAAAAACTTTTTTTGCTTTTTAAAATACAATTTTGTTTTGGATTTTTTTGTGTCATGTTAAAACTGGAAGGGGGAAAATTTTTAAAAAAAACATTATGTATTTTTTTATATTATATTATATTAACCGAGGGGGTTTTTTTCGTTCAGGCCCTTTTTCCCACCAACTTTGTTTTCTTTTTTCTGGTTTTCTAATGTTAACCGTCAACAATTAGGATTTTTTGGGATTATCTTACTGAGTTATGAGGCCTTTGAGCCTTCCGTTCTCCGGGTTACTAAGGGGGGCCCCAAAAAGCTGGACTAAACAAATTTTACCATTGCCTTTGCTATGTGGAACCCTTATGAAGTTGGGCTGGGAGGAGGGGGCCCTTTGTGGTTTCTTCGCCCACCCTATTCAGGAAAAAAAAAGGGGGAACCCAAAAGATCAGGTTTCCAACCCCAGAAAAACAAAACAGAGTTATTAAAGGCCTTTCCTGATGAGTTTTTTAGGGTGGATGGTTTTTGGCTTTTTTTGATTATGAAGGAAAGGCTTGTGGGACGGGGGATTGCCCATTTTTTAAAAGTAGGCAAAAATTCAATAACCATTGGGGCCAAGTTTTAATGAATATAGGGGGGGAACCCACATTCCTTGAGGGCCATGGGGCTGAAAAAACCATTAAATAACAGCCCTTTTAAAAAGTAAGCAAAAAAACCCAATTTTTTACCTTTTAGCTAGATTAATGATTTTAAACCCACATTTTCCTTGAAGCCCATTGGCTGCCAAAACCAATTCACTTACCAGGTTTTCTTCTTCCCCCGTGCTATTTTGTTTAAAAAAAAAGCTGTAACCTAGTTAAAACCGGCCTCAAATTGCGGGGGGGGAACCCAGTTAAACAGCTGCAAATTTGGCTGGGGACAATTTTTAAATTTCCTGGACTTTCTGTTCCACATTGAAAAAAACAAATTTAACTTTTATTTTTAAAGGTTTTTTTTTCAGTTTAAAAGGGTCTTATTCAAGGGGAATTTCTGCTTCCGAATTTTCATAACGTTCCCATAAAAAAGGGAGTAAAAATGTTTTAACAAAAAACCGTGTGTTCCTCCCCCCAAAAAGTACTTACTTTGGGTTACTTTGTGGGGGGTTTAGCAAAAAATTTTGGGGCCATTCTAAAAATTCACGTAAAAACCGCCTTTGGGGGACGGGGGAAGTTCCAGGGGTCTTTTTAGGGGGGGTTTTTTTGGGGGGTTTTTCAAAAAAAAACTTTGTGGGTTGGGGAAATATTTTTGGGGGGGACTTGGAAACAGTGAAAGATTTTTCGTTTTAGTTTTTTTAGGTTGCTGATTTTGACAGTAGGTTAAAAAAAATTTTAAAAAGCCTTTGGGGAAAAAAAAGGAGTTTCTCTTTCCCATGGTTTTTTAAGTGGGAAGGGCAGTTTTGGGCAAGGGGGGAGGGTTTTAAACTGATCGGTTTTTTGGTTTTTTTAGGGGATCATTTAGATAGAACTTGGGAAAACATGCGGGAAAATTTTCTTTTGATTTTTCGCGGCGGGGCCCCCGGGGGGCCGGGGGGCATACAATTTTGGGGTGGAAAAAAATGGTTTTCTTTTTTTTTTTCTATGTCGTTGGAGTTTTTTGCCTTTTGGGAGGTTTTTTTCCAGGAATTTTAAAATTTTTACATTTAAAAAGGTATTTTCTCTTTTCGTCTTCTTTATGGGGGTTGGGAGGGGTGGGGAGTGTTAAGGGCCCCCCTTTTTGTTTTATTTTTTTTGGCGGGGCCGGGGATTTTCCTGCGATTTTGAAGGGGAAATCTTTAAAAAATTTGCAGTTCCAGTTTTTTGGGATTTCCTTTTTTACTTTTTTTTGTTAAGGGAAAAAAATTTTTTTTAAAAATCGATGATTTTGCTCTTAGAAACTTCCAAAAAGGGGGACTAGGGGCTGGGGACCTTTTTTTTAAAACCCCCCGTACGGACTCGTTTTTGGGTCTTTTTTTCCTTTTTTTAAAAAAATTCGTTACCAACCCTGGGGGGGGATAAGGAAAGTTTTTTTACGAATCGGAACGAAGGAAATCGGGGGAAATTAAAAACTTAAAATTTGGGAATTTTTAGAAGCAAAACCAAAAAAAAAACTTATTCCTGTTTTTCAAAATTTAAAAGGGGGGAAAAAATTAGGAAGCCCCGGGAAATTTGGGGACTTTTTCCTTTTTAATTTATTTAAAAATTTCCATCACAAAGGCACCTGCCCCCCTATGAGTTAAACCTTGCTTTTCATTTTTTTAAGATTTGCCACCCGTTTTTTATTGGTGCTGAAGGGAAATATTTCTTGCGGGGGTTTTTTCTTTCTCTCTATCCAAACCCCAATAAAAATTTGTCGGGGGGTAAGGAAAACCAAAAATTTTTTTTTATAAAAAATTTTTTTTTTTTAAAATAAAACCGCTTTGAGGTGGTTCCTTTGGGACTTTTTTTCAGTGCAGATTTTTTAATACAGTTATTTTTAAAAAAATTTTTTCAAAAAAAACGGGGTAAGGGGGGGAGGGGAATTATTGTAAAAATTAGTTACGAAAAATTTATCCCCAAAAAAAAAAGGGGGAAAAAAAATTTTTGGGGATTTTTTGGGGAAAGGGCCCTTTTTGGCGAAAAATGCATTTTGATTTTCATCCGTTTTTTTCGGGGGGGGCCCTTGCTTTTTTACTATTGGTTTTTGGGGTTTTAGGGGGGGAAAAGGGGGTATTCAGGGCTATGTGAACCGAAAAGCCCCATGAAAAAGCTGATTTTCAAAACCCCTTTTCTTTAATGGGCTTTTTTTACGTTTGGTTAAATTTTTTCAGTTTTTTTTTAAAGGGTTTTTTTTTGGGGTTTTCCGGGTTTTTTTTTTTTTAATTTTTTTGTTTTTGGTTTTTTCCTTTGAAAATTTTTTTTAAAAAACCCCCGGGGGTTTTTTTTTTAAATTTCATTTTTAAAAAAAAAAAATTTTTTGGGGGGGCCATTAAACCCCATACTTCTTTTGAAAAACCCCCCGGGGGGTAACCCCCCTTTGAATTTTAAAAAAACCTTTTTTTTCCCCAAAACCTTTTCGGGGGAAATCCCCAAAAAAACCATTTTTGGCCCCCGGGGGGGTTTATTTTAAACCCTTGGGGTTTTGGACCCCGGTGTTTTTTTTTTAAAAAAAAAAAAAAAAAAAAAAAAAATAAAGCTTTTTTCTGTTTTGCAGGAGGGAACGTTCCAATTAAAAAACGTGTACTGTGCAATGGTTTAATGGGGTTTTTTTTTTTTGGGGCTTTTTCAATCAAAAGCTTAAGGTGGTAATTTTCGTTTTTTATGTGGTTTTCGTTGCGATATTTTTTTTTTTTTTGGTTTTCAAAAATGAATGGGAAAATTTTGTTTTTAAAACAAAATTTTGGGGGTTTGGAAAGGGGTTTTCTTTTTCTGTTTTATCGGGTTTCTTAAAATTTATCGATGTGGGGGGCCAAAAGTCGAGGGGAAGCAGAAATAAACCCCGGGGGGCCAGTTTTACAAAAAGGGGGGGGGGGGCGGGAAGGAAAAACCATTTTGCTTTTATTTTTGCGGGGTCATAAGGGGGAAAATTTTTGACCGTTCAATTTTTACTAAAAACCTGTAAAGGGGGAAAGGGGCTGGTTGAAAATTTTTTGGGGATTTTTTTGATTGGGGAACCAATTTTCTTTCCCCCCAAACAAGGGTCGTTTCTTTTTTCCAATTTCTACCAAAAAATTTTATTTTCGGAGGTGGTTTTTGGTGTACAAAAAAAGAAAAAAGAAAAATTTCGAGGGAGGGCGTGAACCCAAAAAACGTCCCCAAAACACTGGATGTGTCAGGTTCCAGGGGGGGGGAGGGTACAGCGGGGAAATCCTGGGGGGAAAACACTCCAAAACAAAAACATTAGGGGGGGACTAGAGCAGGGGGGGGCCCCAAAATCAAACCCCCACTTTTTCTTTAAAACCATTAAAAGGGGGGATTTTTTTTAAAAAACTCATTTAAGGGGACAACGGAAAAAATTTTTGGTTTTGTTAAAAAGGGGGAAAGTTGTTTTTTGACGGGGGAAAAAAAGGGTACTTCAAAAAAAAAAAAAATTTTTTCCCAACTTTTTAAAAATTTTTTTTGCCCCACTTTTTTTTTTGGGGGGATCTACTTAAAAATCATTAAAAAAACATTTTTTTTTCATTTTTTCATTCTGAAACCCCGTAGGGTTAAAAAATTAAAAAAAAATTTTTTTAAGTAATATTTCTAAGAAAAAAAAAACGAGCAATTCAAGGCTGGGGGTTTTTTTAGCAATTAAACTTTCTTTTATTTTCATTTTTCGGGGGGGGGACGAGAAAAAATATTGGGGAAAGAAAAAACCCCAAAAAAAAACGGGGGAGTTCCCCCAACAGGGAAAAAAAAACGTACGGGGGGAAAACAAAAAATTGAGGAAAAGTTTTTTTCGCGGGGCACTTGCAGTTGGTTAAGGGGGCCCTTTTTAAAAAATCTGTTAAAAAAAAACATGCCGGGGAACCGGGGCGGCGGTTTTTAAAAAACAAAGGGGGTTTGGGGGGGGGGGAAATTTTTTTTTAATCCAAAAGGGGTTTGGGGAAAAAATTTTAACTTCCCAAAGGGTTTCTTAAAAAAAAAACCCGGGGACCTACATAGTAAAAGGGTTTTTTTGGGGGCCCCTGGGTAAAATTTTTCCCTTTAGGAAATTGTGAAAAACCAAGGAAAAAAAAAAACTGTTTGTGTTCATTTGAAACCAAAGGGGAGGGGTTAAAAACCCAAAAAAACCCCCTTGCGGGGAAAAACCCCCACTCCAAAAAAAATTTTTTTAAGGGGACAAAGGGGGAAAGGGAAAGGGGGGGGGAACCAGATTTTTACCCCATTTGATTTTTTTAAAAACCCCACGGGGAAAGGGAGTTTAAAAAAAAAAATTAAAGAAAGGGGAGTACGGGGAAAAAACCCATAGGGGGGTTCTTTTGGAAAATTTGCAGTTTTTTCCAAGGAAAATTTTTTTCTTTTTTTCCGTGGTTTTGGGCCGCTTTTTGGGGGAAGGTTTTCCGGGGGGCCGGGGGCCGGGGGCAAAAACCCCCTTTGGTTTAAAATTTTTAAAAAAAAAATTTTCCAGGGGGTTGTTTTAACCCCAATTTTAAATTTTCGCGGGGAAATTTAAAAAAGGGGCCTTTAGTAAGGGGACATACAAAACAACAACCGAAAGGGGGCAATTTGGGTGCCCAGGCAAATTTTTGGGTTTATTTTTATTGAAATTTTCCCTCTATTTTCCGGGGGGATTTAAAAAAACCGGGTTTGGGGGCCCCCAAACGAAAGGGAACACCCCCTTAAAAAAAAACCCCAAAAAAAAATTGGGGATTTTAAAAATTAATAAAAAAAATTTTTCCCCCCCTTTTGGTTTGCGGGAAAAAAAAAAAACGTTTTCATTTTTGGGAATTTTAAAAAAAAAAATTGGACAAAAAAAAAAAACGAAACTGAATCTTTTTTTTTAATCGAAAAAAAAAATTTATTTTTTTAAATTTTAACAAATAAAAGGGTTTTTTTAAATTAAAAATTTCTTTTAAATGGGGGGCCCCATTCCCTTAATTTTTTGTTATGTAAAAAAACGTTTTGGCTGGGGGCCTTTTAAAAATAAAAGGGTTTAAAATTTTCCTTCCTTTTCCCATTTTGGGCGTTTTTTTTTTAAGGGGGGGGGGGGGGGTTTTTTTTTTAAATTTGGGGAAATTTTATTTTTTTCCCTTTTTTCCCCAAAGGGGGGCAAAAAAAAAGGTTTTGGGAAAAAAATTAAATTTTAAAAAGGCCCCAGGGAAAGGTTAAAAAAAAAGGGGAAACAGTTTTTGGGGAAAAAAGGTTTACCCAAAACCCTGAAAAATTCTGGGGTTAAAAAAAAAAAAAAACCCGGGTTGGAAAAAACCCTTTTCCCAAAAAACCCTTTTTTTAAAGGGGGGGGTACTAGGGCGGGGGCCGGGGGGGCCCGGGATATTACCCCCTTTTTATCGGGTTTTAAAAACTGAAAGGGAGTTTTTACTTTTTTGGGGGGAACTCGGGTAAGGTTAAACGGGGAAAAACCCTTTTGGGGGGTTCTTTTAAAAAATTTTTGGCGGTTTTTTCCAAAAGGGTTTAAATTTGGGGTCTCTTTCGGGGACTTTTTGCTTTTTAATTCGGGGGCATTTAATTTTAAAAACCCCTTGGGAGGAAAAAAAAAAATTCCCAAATAAAAACCAATTTTTTTAAAATTAAAAAAATTTTTTTTTTTAAAAAAAAAAAATTTTTTTTTCCCCCAAATTTTCCTTTGGGGGGAACAGGCTGTTTTTTGCAAAAATAAAAATTTAGGGGTGGGAAAAAACCCGGGTTGGGGTTTAAAAAATTCTTTGGGAGGGTTTTTTTGGGCCCTATTTGTTTTCCTAGTTTTTAGCAAAAAATTTTGGGGGTTTGGGGTCCATTTTTTGTGGGGGAATTTTAAAATTTTAAAATTTTTTTGGGGGGTTTTTCAAAAAGGGAAAAATAATTTTTTCTTTTTCACCCACGTTTTTAGGAAAAAAAAAAATTTTTTTCCGGGGGAAAACTTTTTGTTTGGGGGGGGCCCAAAAAGGGAGTAAAACTCCCTTTCTTCCCAATTTTTTAAAAAAAAAAATAGTCGTTTTTTATTTTTGCCCTTTTTAATTGTTTTTCTAAAAATTGTTTACCTTTTGGGTTTGGGTTTTAAAATTTTTTTGGTTTTCATTTTTTTTAAAAATTTTCTGGGGTTTTTGGCTTTTCCAGAATTTTTTCCCCGTTTTTTTCCCCCCTTTAAAAAATAAGGGCTGGGTTTCAAAACTTTCCGGGTTTTCCCGTTTGGGCAAATTTGTCCCCGGGGCCCCTTTTTGGGGGGCCCCACTTCCCGGGCCCCTTTCTGGGGGGGGGTCCCCCCAATTTTTTTTTTTTTTCCAAACCTTTTAATCCGGGGGGCATTTTCCCCTTGGGAAAACTTTGGGGACTTTCCCGGTTTTGGGGGAAGGGGTTTTTGGGGCCAAACTATTTTTTCCCGCAAAAATTTTCCCACTTTATGGCCAATTTTGGGGGCCCCCGGGTTAAATTTTTAAATTCGTGATTTAAAACATTTTTTTGGAAGTAAGGGGGGGGGGGGGGAAACGGGGGGGTTTTTCTTTGTTTTGGAAGTTTTTTCCCGAAATAAAAAACGAAGATAAAATTTTATAAAAAGGAGGGCATTTTTTTTAAAAAAATTTTCCTTGGGATTTTAAACCCCCCCAAAAATTTTAAAATTTTTTCATTCTGTTTTAAAAAACCCAAAGAAACTGGGGGAAAAAAATTAAATATTCTTTCGCAGGGGGAAAAACCAATTTTTTTCTGGGGGACTTTTTTTTGGGCAAAGTTACAATGTGCCATTCACTTGATAGGGGGACAAACCTTTTCCCAGGGGTTTTTCACCCTTTCTCCCTTTTAAGTTAATTAAATAAAAATTTTTTTTAATTACGTTTATAACTAATCCAGTTTTAAAAAAAAACAACTGAAATTGCTCGTGGGATTGTTATGGGGGTTTACTAGGTTTTTCCCGGGGGCCAGGAAAAGTTTTTCCCCAAAAAACCCCCCCCCATAAAGCTGAAAAAATTTGGACACTTTCACCAGTCAGGTTTGGGGCCAAAAAATTCAAAAGGGGGTTTGGGGGACAAAAAAGGCTAGTGGGAAAATTTTAAAGGGGGAAAAATTAGTTTTTATGGAATTGGGGGTTATTCCCCCAAAAAAGGGGAAAATAATTTAAAAGGTAAAGGGATGGGGTTTTTTTTTTTCTTTTGAAAAAACAAAATTATTAAAAGTTTTAGGGGGCCTTTTGCCCGAAAAGGGTGGCCATGGGGGGGGGCCGGGGGGAAAAAGGCCCTTTTCGAGATCCGGATGTAGGGGCCCCCCTTTTTAAAGTAAAAAAACTGTTTTTTTAATTTTTAATTTTCCAGGTTTGGATACGGGGTGGGAATATTTTCCCTTAATTTTAGTTTGGGGGGTTTTTTAAAACCCTAAAATATCCCCCTCGCTTTTCCAAAAAACTCCAAAAATAGGGTTGGGGCGTTTTTTTTTTTTAAAATTTTGGGGGGGAAAAATCGGTTATTCCCCAATTTTAGTGGTAATTTCAGAAAGAAGGGGAAAAACGGGGTGCTGGCTTCCCACCCTTTTTAAAAAACCCCACGGTTAAAAAAGCTTTTTGTACCCCCACGGGGCTTTTTTTTTTTTTTTTTAAATGGGGGGAAAAGGGGCAAGGGGTTTTTTCCCCGATTTTCTTTTTTCCCAGTGTCTTTTGGGGGGAACGGTCATTTGGGGTTTTTTTTTAAAAAGGGGGAAGGGGGCCCCCAAATTTCCCCCCAAATTTTGAGTTTTTTTTTTTTTTTTTTTTTTAAAAAAAAAAAAATTTTTTTTTGGCTTTTTTGGGTGGGGAATTTTATTTTGTGCACTGTAAAAAGGGTTCGGGGCTTTTCCCTTATTTCCTCCCCAAATTAGTTCCAAAATTTTCCCCACATAAATTCCCCTTTAAAAAATTTTTAAGGGGTTCCAAAAAGGGGGACCCAAAATTAAAAAAGGGGGGGGGACATTGGGGAAATTTTTTTAAAAAAAAAATTTTGGGTTTTTTCCCCTTTCCGGGGCCCACTGAAAATTTCCTTAACCCTTTGGGAAAAGGGTTCCCCGCTGCTTTTATTTTGGTTTGTTTTTCGAGTTTTGGGGCCCGTTTTTTCAGAATTTCTATTGAATTTTTTAACATTTTTTTTTTTAGGGCACCTAATTTTAGGTGGAATTGGGGGCGTTTTTTTAAAAAAATTTTCCTTATTTCAAAGGGCAAAATTTCTTAAAAAAAATTTTTTTTAAAAAAAAGGGGATTTTTTTCCCTGTTTTTCTTTTTTAAAAAAAAAAACCCCCGGGCCTTTTTTTTTTGAAATTGTCCTGCCCATCTAATTTTAAAGAAATTTTTTTAAAAGCAATTTTCGGAATTTTAAAATTTTTAAAAAATTTTTACAAAAAAATGGGGAAAGGCCCGTGGTCACAGGGGGGGGGGGAAAGGGTAAAATTATTTTTTTTGGTAAGGGTCAGTTTTTTTTGGCATAAAAATTGGGTTCCCCATTAAACCCGGTTCATTTACTTTTATTTTTGTATTTCGTCATGGTTTAAGATAGTTTTTTAAATTCACAAATTGGGCAAAAATTGGGCCACATCGGGGGCATGGAGATGCAATTTTTAAAATTTATAGCGGCCTCATTGCGTCCAGTGCATTGTTAATAAAAAACACCGGGGGTAATTTATTTAAAATTTAGGATTTTAATTTTGGTTTCCCAAAAAAGGGTTGTCAAACGGGCATACAAATTTTCGGGGGTCCAATTCAGGGCATTTTATTTTTCAAACGAGTGAAAAACGGATCGAAATTAGGGCGGGGAACAGGGACGATCAATTTGGGAAATTGTTCTTTCTATGGGGGACTATACCATGAAATTGATTACATTTTTTATGTATTATAAGTTTGTAGGGGGGGGAAAAAGGGGCAACATTTAAACGGGTGGTTGTGGTACAACGTAGAAAGCGGTAAACTCTGCTTTTTGGTTTTCTGAACCCACATTTCGTATTTTTCCATTTTTTCTACTCCGTATACTTGCACATCTCAGTTGGCTTGTAAAAGGGTCTATTTTTACAGTTCAAAAAAAACTGAGTTTCTTTTTTTTGTCGGGGAAGGAAACGCTCCATGGGATTTTTATTTTTCCCCGGAGGTTTGCTCTTTTTGAATTTTTTTTTTACCCCTTTTCGAAATTTGAAATTGAAATTCACAATTTTTCGTTTTTTTTCCATTTTTTCAAAAATTATTGTTTTTTTTCAATTCGGGTAAAAACCTGATTTTTGATTTTGAAATGTAAACTTTAAGAAGTGATTATATTGGGGCGTAAATCACTGTATAATTTACTTAATAGTTTAATATAAGTTTTTCTACCAAAGCTGCTTTCTACATTTTCAAGCAATCCCCTTTTTTTTAAATTGTTTGTGATTGCAAACCGCTGCTGCAATTTAACGCCCCCCCCCTCCTTCGGGGGAACAAATCCCGGGTCGTTAAAACGTGGTTTTAAAGGCTGTCGTAAATTTGGGTAAAAACGTTACTGTAGTGCGGGGGGACAGAAATGTAGTCCAGGTTAGGCGTTACTGAAATTTGCGACATTTTAATGTAGTTCGGGGGTAAAGGGGGCGTATTTGGTAGTGGGGGGGACTTGTATTTGTAGTCCCAGGGGTAGCGTTACTGTAGTGCGGGGACATGTAATGAGTCCAGGTTGGTAAGGGGCGTGTATGTTACTGTAGTGCGACATGGTAAATGTAGTCCAGGTAGCGTTATTTTTGGAAAGGGGAACTTTAATGTGAGTCCCAGGGGTTATGATTTTGGCGGGGGGGGACTGTTGAAGTGGGCGGGGACCACTTTACTTTTTTGTCCAAGGTAGCTTTAAATGAGGGGCGGACCACGACTGTAGTTCCAGGTGCGTACTGAAGTGGCGGGACCTGTAATGTAGTCCAGGTTAGCGTATACTGAAGTTGGGAAGTGGCCTGGAAAGGATGGGGAATTTCTGTAGCATTGGAGTTTTTCATTGTCCCAACGACTTCATTGAGGTAGGCGTACAATGGGAATGTTAGCGGGACAGTGTCCATTTTGGGGGTGGTTTTTCGCATAGGGGCACGGTTTTGCACTTTACTTTACGGACCCATAAATTTGTTTACTGTGTGCGGTTTGGGAACAGTAAGGTAGCAGTTTAACTTTAACTGAAATCATTTTTTAGTTACTTTTCAGGTCCCGTACGTAGTCCTTAAATTACGTATTCCCGTGACGGGGGTCCACTGGGCGATAATTGTATACCGGGAAGTTGTTTAAATTTTTAATTGGTAGGGTTGTAGCGTTTTTAATGTAATTGTTTTTCCTGCGAAAAAGGGGACAAAATATTGTGTTAAATACTTTGTAGTTGGCGGTATTTTAAAGTGGAATTAAGTTAAAAGCCATCACTTTGAATGTTTTGATGGTACTTGGGGGGCCGTTTTGTGGAGAAGGTTGTATGGGGACCCATTATTTTTTCCTTTCTAAAGGGGACAAATTTCCAGAAGCTTTGAATTATGGGGGGGGTCCATTTTTCCGTTCACGGGGAATTAATTTTAATGGAGGAGTTTTTTTTAAAAGGGCAAAAATCATATTTTCATCTAATAAAATTATATCAAGAATTTGTTTGAAATAAAAACCTATTTTTACACTTACCTTTAAGTTTTTACCGTGGGCTATGTCATAGTTAATTTCTATGTCTAAATTTTATTTTTTCGTTCCCATTTTTTCGGAAAAAAACATTTTTGCCACGGTTTTGTTACCTTTATTTTTTCCATATTTCCTTTCGGTGGTGGGACGTTGGTTTTCCCTTTGTTTTTGAAAATTGATTTTTTGAGTATTTTCAATTTTTTTGAGAGGGGCCCAATCTTACTCTATGGTTAAGAAATTATTTAAAGGGGTTTATTGCCCTTTTTTTTTGGACTTAGGGACTTTTCGTTTCAGGGGGAAAATTTTCGGATTTTGATTAGGGGGGGTAGAAAGGGTTAGCAACTTACAACCTACCTTCATTTTTAAAAAACCAAGTCAAAAAGAAAAAAAAAAGCTTCGGCAGGGGGGAGATTTAAATAAAATTAAATTTTTGAAAATAATTTTGGGTCTATTCTTTTTTCCCTTCAAGGGTGATGTTTTTTCTTTGATTAAATCATTTTTTTTTTCCCCAAAAAACTTCTATTTTTTATAATTAGGGTTTTTTAAAATTTTTCGGGGGGCCCTGGGGGTATTCAGTTTTTTGCTTTTTTTGATTTTTTTGGTTGTTTTCTGGAATTTCATCACTTATTGGGGATGTTTCTATTACAAAAAAAAGTAGAAGGCAAATGCATAAAGCGCGAGAAATTGGGAGGATATTGAAAGTTTTTGCAGTGGTTTTAAACTTCGTTTTTTAAGCTTTGGTAAGGTTATATTTAAAAAATGTGTGGTTTAAGGGGACTTGGTTGAAAAACTTAAATTTTTGCGTTTCCCTTTTTTTAAAAATTCAGGAATTGAGCACAGCAAAAAATGTTTTACTTTTTTTAAATACCAAAGGGTTTAAAAAATTAAATCAAAAACATGATCGAGAAACCCTTGACGCAGGTTTTGGGAAGTTGAACCGGGAAAGTTGCAGGAGGGAAAAAAGGGGGGGGGGGGAAAAAGGGGCCCCAAACCTACCCGGGGAGCCCCTAATAGCCCTTTTAAAAAAAACCAGTCAAAAAGGGTCTTACTAGAAAAGTGTCCCCTTTTGGGGGGCGGTCCTCCCTACTTGAGGGGGTTAAAGGGTTCAGAACGAAGTGGCCGGAAATCCAAATTTTCTTAGGTGTGCCCCTCCTTTGCACCCCTTGCTTGAAAAGCTGTTATTTAAGTTAAAAAAGCAAAGTTCGATCTCGTTTTTTATTTTTTTTATGGGGAAGAATGTTTTTTTTCCAAAAACGGGAAAATAGGGTTGTTTAAACAATAATCAGGGGGTATTTTATTACGGGGGGGGACGTTTTTAAAAAAAGGGTTTTGGGCTTGGGCCCCCCGGGATTGAGCAAAGGGGAGTTCAAATTTAAAAAGAATCCAACAAAAAAGTCGGGGGGGGTCGGGTCAGTCTCCACGGGTTTTTCCATTTTTCAAGGGTTTTAAATACAGGGGAAAAAAAAAATAATTTTAAATTTTTTAAACATCTAAAATTGATAATTTTTTCTATTTTTTTAATGATGATTTTTTGGGGGGGAAAAAGTTTTTTTTAAAAACCCCTAAATTCGCTTTTTGTAATGTTTAATTAAAAAATTTGTTTTTCACCCCCAGAGTTTCAAGCTTGCAAACAAACAATCGTGTACCGTCCGGCTTATTTTTTTTATGCAAGATTTTTATTGAACCTTAATTTTTGCAGGTTTTTGGGTCTATTAAAAATGGGGGACAAGGGATTTTTCCCTTTTCCCCTTGCATAAAACATTTTTATTAACTTTTTATAGAACGACCGACTTTAACTTCATTAAGTCTCGGAGTGATGGGTTTTAAGACATTTCAAAAAATTAAATCTTGCTAGTTTGTCGTATTTTTAAAGGGAAATTTTTGGTTAAAAAAAAAAAATGTTTTTTATTTCCAACGGCTATTGTAAATTTTCGTATTTTCAAAACCAGATTTGCCCCACTGACAAAAAAAACCACTTTTCCCCAATTTTTTTTTCCCCATAAATTTTCACTTTTATTTTTTTTGGGGGACTTTAAAAACCTGTTTTCCAAAAAATTTTAAATTTCATGGAAAAAAAAAACAAAAGAAGATTTATTCTGGGGGGTCTTTGTGGCCCGGAAAAGTACCTGAAAAACTTTGGACCAAGGGGGGGAGATGAAGATGTTTTGTTTAATTTGGGGGAGTCGGAAATGAAGAGAAAAACTGTCCTCCCTTTTTAGGAAAAAATGATAGGTTTTTTGTTTATTTTTTTGGGGGACTGGTTAATTTTTAATTGGGGGAATTTTTTATTTTTTTTCCCGCTTCCAAAAAAAAGTTTAAAAATTGAAAACCACCTGTGCTTAAAAAGAAGTTTTAAACCTTTTTTTTTACGTGATATCAGCAAAGATAAGGTTGGGCAAGAAAAAACGGCGGGAAAGCGCCCATTGTTTTTGGCCTCCTCAAGGGGTGGGGGCGGTAAAGTTTTTTAAAAAGGGCAGAAGTCGCGTTTTTTACACCCACTCAGAAAATGCATGTTTTTTTTTTTTCCCTTTGGCGGGCTATTCAAGGGAGGTAATTTTTAATTTATTTTAAAATTTTAAAGAAATTTTATTTTTAAAAAAAGTAATTCCAAAAATTTAAAAACTTTCTTTCGTGGTAAAAAAAAAGAATTTTTTTTTTCCCTAAAAGTGACATTTTCAATCTAAAATCATAGCTTTTTTTTTTGATGTGCAAGGGGGGGGGGGACGTGTCCAGGTGCTAGTTGCCTAAAAAAAGGTAAAAAAAAAAAATTGTTCGATTGGAATTCGATTAATTTTTTACATTTAGAAAAACTTTGTGAATGTGATCTTTGTGTTTTTCTTTTTTTTTGAATGCCAAAAATAAGATTGTCCTGCTGATTTTTTTTTTCCCCCTCGGGTGTATTATGGGGGCACTAAAAAAAGAAACCAGTCCTTTTTTAAAAAAAGGATATTAGATTTTGGGGGTATAAAAATGAAAAATTTTCCGGTTTTTATTTTTAATTTTATTAATTTTTTCCCCCTTGGTTTTATCTTTTCCTTTTTTCAGATTAATTTTTTCCGTGTCCAATACGGCGTTTCATTTGGGAAAAGACGGAAAAAAACTTCCAAAAAAAGGGAAAATTCGACGTTAAAAGGGTTTTTGTTCGAGATAAAAAAAGTGGTTATTATTTATGTTTTGGAAATTTTGGGGGCACTGGGGGATATTTTTAACTTTAAAGGGGGTATGCTAAAAAGGGGACATCCCCCTGATGGCGCCATTCTTTTTTTTTTTTGCAAGTCGGGATTTTATCAATTATTTTTAATTTTAAAGTTGATTTTGATATTTTTTTTTTCATCCTAGTTGTAAAAAATAAAAAAAAATCTGGGCCGGGGTTTCGGTTTACTTCAAAAAAAATTTCGTCAAATCCAAGGGGGGAAAAAAAACATTTTTTGCTGAACGTGGAAGCTGTTCCAACAAAAACTTCCTTACTTTTCCCTAAACG
>NW_026971931.1:0-17647 GCF_026151205.1 Bolinopsis microptera | reverse complement strand
AATGTAAAAATTAGTGACCAAATATCAACGTTAATTAAAAGTAATACACTAGTCTTCAGAATAATTCCCATCTGTTTTCTCTTCCAATTTGTCAACTATTAAAACCCCAGTTTCCTGCGCAGGATAATGTCAAAGCCTGCTGCTTACTGTTTACAGACACGAAAACACGGGGAATGGAAAAGTATTCGGTACCGACGTGTTAAATACAGTTTTCAGACAGTTCTATTCGTCGGTTGTCTGACGTCTGTATTCGGTACCGAATATGGTATGTTGTAACTAGTTAACGATACAAATTTTTTTTAAATACTCACACAAAGAAGTACACGAAGAGATGCTAGAAAAATATCAGAATTTTTGGGAGAACATACACTCCAGAATTATATCGGAAAAATGTCTCAAAATAGTAAATAAAACTTCCTAGAGATGGGATATTTCATTAATCTTCCTCGTTACTTTCTTACAACCTTAATCCTACTCTACTTACTTGTTTACTTAAATGGGTTGTCGCTATTCGCTAACAAGCATACCACCCTTTCTCCATATAACATTTTAAATTGGTTCTGCATGAAATTCATTCATGTAAAATAATTAGATTTAAGGGCTAACACTTATTGGAATCTTTCAAAGTTTGACCGATATTGAGATTATATTGAATTTTTTTTGCTTTATCTCTTTATCCTTTTTCATGAGAATAATTTAATCTAAATGAATTAAACGAAATATCTGACTAATTCACTTACAGGTATTAATAGTAGAAAAAAGAGTAAGGCAGAAAAAGACATGGAGGTTCACAGAAAGCTAATGTCACTTATAAAAGGAAAAGAGCTCTTCTGGTATACCGCAGGAAGAAGTCCTATTCCTGGACTGAACACTTCTAGGAACTAAACCTTCACAAAGACAGCAGGCATACCAAGACGTTCAATCTCTATCTCGCGGACAGTAAGTAACATAGCTTTTATCGATACAATAACAATTATCTGTGACCAATAAGTAATAATTGTGGCTATTCTTTATGAACTGGCCTAGCCATCAAGCTACGCTGTCTCCTCACGAAGAAGATGCTGGCAGAGCCCAATTGAAATTATCTTTTATCTTTGATTTCCAATTACTAAATGCTGATAGCACAACAAATGTTCCATAGATGCAACTAATGAAAACACAAAATATGTTCCAGAGGATGCTACTTGTGAAACTAATATTTCACTATATTTTATACGGTTGTGGTTCCTACATAGTTATGGTATATATTTAAAATGAAATAATATGATAATAAATAACATTGCTGTCAGGTATTTCGTCAGAACAATCCTCGCCAAACAATGGCAAGAAATGTGAAGGAATGTCAGATGAAATTTCTCCTCGAGAAAATTGACTTACTAGAGATATTAATATTATCAAAACGTCTAAAATAATAGAACAAATTAACACAACACTATTTAAAACTTGGCAAGATGTTAGCAAGTGTTAAGAATTCAAAAGGATTAAACTGGACTTCCCGTACGCGTAGTGACGGTACACGTTTAAAACGAAATAATAGTTTCTTTTCGACTTTCAGCGTGCAGCAGATTATTTTGTTGATGCAATTAAGAGACTCATTTTTAGAGGCTCGCTGGTTAACGCTCACTTCCCGAATTGAGAGCTTTTCATAGTAAAAGTATATTTCAAGGTATCACATATTGTAATAATAATCAATAAATTAAATTTTCTGTAATATATTAATATATAAATAAATCGCTATGTTAATTATCATCCTATGCATCTTATGTTATGCGACGCTTATCTTCTACACCATGCGAATTTGTTAATAAGGTAATGTAGATATTTTCAAATTACCGGTGCAACCTAATGAATAATTTCGGAATTCGAGAGGATTAAACAGGTGTGCATCCCTCTAGAATTCGAGCAACATGACCAAGTAATAGCAACATTCAATGACCAAAAGAACCCAGGAGGACGATCAGGAGGAAGCTCCAGATCAGCCTGAAGATTAATTTTTTAAAACATCTTTTACTTTTCTTTTTCAAAAGAACTTTTTTAATCACCTTTCTTTTCTGATTAGTTTCTTTTCTTTTTTCTTTTCTTTTCATTCCTTTCTTGTTCGGCAAAACCAAAATCATACTCAAATTACTATCTCTAGATAGCAACATGACCAAACGGAAACAGGAGGACGATCAGGAGAAAGCTCCAGATCAGCCCAAAGTGTCCCCGGAAGGTAATGTTATAAAAAACTATCACAATAACAGACTACTCCACATTGGGTCAAACCGACAACAATTTCTAACCATTTACCATGAACACTACCTCGGTTCTAATCGCTGTCTCTTCTCAGAAGAGAACATCCTCCTCCAAGAGGATGAAGAAAGCGAGGAGAAGACGGAGGAAGAAGATGGAATAGTGGGCAGAAAGAGGAGGAAGGCAGAATCATAAGTCACAGAAATCAATGAGATAGGTCAGACTCCAGGTGAGTCCGAACTTTGTAACCTTTCTTCTCTTTTTTCTATTTCCTTTTTCTTTCTTCTTTTTTCTTTTTATTCCTTTTGGCCTCTTTTCTTTTCATTTCTTTTGGCCCATTTTTTATTCCTTTTCTTTTCTTATGTTGTAAAGTAGTATCGTTAGGTTCTCGGTAAATTAACTTTGTTTACAGCGGAATATGTAATATTAGGAGGGTTGCGTTTAAAGTATTTAGGAGCACTTTAATTGTGAAATGTTTGGTAGTTGTAGGACTAATGTAGGACCGTTACACATTTCTGGATAGTGCGACATTTCGTGAAATAGTTTAACTGTTTAACAGTTGGTTTAGAATTTAGAAAGTTTTGATTTTGTATTCCCTAGTTTACCTTCTACACCTCCCTTTATCCGCTTGTCTAACCTTCTATCACTTGTCTAGTTACTATTATGTCATCGTCCAGAGATTTGATGAAAGCTGTCACTTCAATCAGCAACGCCTATACGGACGACCTCAAGGAACTCGAAGAAGTTAAGAGACGCCTTAGACGAGCGGAGAGGAAAATAAGGGACCTGACGATTGAATTGGAGTACATGGCGGAACAGGCCGCAACCAGGATGGACACGCAGCCGGGGCCCCCACCTTACTTCCACAGCCCCACGTCACCCAGCACAGAGCCATACAGTAGCCCTCATTAGTTCTGGATGACGACGTCTCTTTCGCACTTGTTGTTCTGTCTCATTTTTATATATTTGATTAATACATTTCATCATTTCTACCTTACGGTACGCCCTGCCGTTCGTGCTTCGTGACTAGAGCTTGACTAGCATACACTAAATACCAAGAAACGCGGTTTTCTATACTTAGAATCACTATTCAGAATGACTACACGAATGTTGACAGAGGGATTTTTGGGGAGGCCAAACGTAGACTGACGCATCTACAAGAGCAAGTAAGGATAACAGCCTCTAGAAGAGAAATCAGGAGCGCACTTGTCTTGATGTGCTCTCTGCAGAACCAGATCAGGAGGCTTTGGTCAGGGATGTGGGTGAGGGCTGCCAAGGCAGTTTTAGGGAAGATAGAGGAGGATCTTGAGAGGGCTATGGGCAGCAGAGGGGACCGGTTAATGTACGTCAACTGGTCCATTATCAGAAGATAGGAATTAGGACAATTATTTGAATAGCCAATGGTGATTAATTAAATTTAATATTTTGTATTCCTTTGGTAAACTTTTATCCAATTAATAATTGTTGATAGAATTGGGCTTAATAGTGCGAGAATAACCACATAGAAGTAGTTCAATAGATACCAGAGGACTTTAGAGGATTTTAGAAACGACTTTGCTGATCAACTACTAGAAAAATTTCCTCATGAGCTGTTGAGCATCATCCTAAGTAAGCAGCTTGCAACACTCTACCCTTATAGCCTTATGTTGTAACCGGTTTGGTGCTTTTTCTCACCATTCTACAGTTGGATCTGAGAACGCTCCTTCAGCAAATTGAAGCTCATCAAAAACTATTTTAGATTTTCATCATCATCATATTTGAGAAGCACTATGTGCCAAAGTAGATTGAGCACTCTTAAAATGATACCTATCATGAAAATTTTATAGCAAAGCAGCTAGATATCAAAAATCTAACAAAGATTTCTGCTGTGGCAATTAGGTTTTGCCACTGGCAAAACCTAAGAGACCAGTTAGGTTTGGGTTAAATTGTTAAAGTATATTGAATCATCATTCTGATCATCGTAAATAGTTATTTTGTATTTCTGTATTTGTATCATAGTTTTCATTAAATTGTTTATTGTATCAGTTATGACTAGTGAATTAGTAATTACTATTTTAGTTAATTTATCAGTTTGTCTCCTGCGCACTTTGCACAGTAGCTGTTGTTGTTCTATAGGTCTACGTGTTTTATTACAACCAGCTCTCTCTCTCTCTCTCTGCAGCAATCAGTACAGTAGCTTTAAAGTTTAAATTTACAAGTTACTTATGGTTAAATATAAATAATATATATATTAAGTATTACTTAATACTTAATAGTTACACTTGTTAGTTGTTACAGTTCACACATTACAAATTACAACACTCATTACTCGTCGGTTGTTAAAGGCTACAGCGGACAGCCTCAATTTGACTTTAATTTAGTTTCAAATTTATAGAATATAGTTAATAAGGGAAAAAAGTGGAAAGATGCTGGAAGGAGCTACCTACGAAAAGGAACTACCTGTGAAGTAAAGTAGACCCAATAGCCGTCCAGAAAAAGCATCGGTCTTGAGGCCCTTGACTACTAAGGCCCAACAAAATCTCAGAATGAAAAAATGATTTCCCTGTTAGCTCCTTTGAAAAGCAAAACTTCATAATTGCTAATTCCATTAAAAGATAAAGAACGATGCACTTTAATGATTGATAAATTCGAGATAGTAGTAGTACGGGATTAAGATTAATTTATTTATATCTTCTTATTTTTTTCTAAAGAACTTTTTTAATCACCTTTCTTTTTCTGATTCGTTTCTTTTCTTTTCCTTTGTTTTCTTTTGTTTTCTTCTTTCACTCCTTTCTTTTGTTTTTTCTATTTCCTTCTTGTTTCTTTTCTTGTATTTTTATTTTCTTTTGTTCTCTTTTTTCATTACTTTTCCGTTCTATCTGTGGATTCAAGGGTAGAACCGGATCGGGGTTTCCATGGAAGAACTGTTAGGTAGGCAGGTAGTAGAAGGTAACTAATGAATACCAGCCACCATGCGTTTGGTGAGCTCTGCCTTCAAACAGTATCTCTACTCAACCGGATATCGCATTGAACTGCTTCAATTGGTTCTACAATCAACAGATAATGATCCCAATCTGTAGAATCTGACGGGCCGGGAGACTACAACATTTAATGTGTGGGAGCGTAAGCTCAAAAGGTGTTGTAAACAACTGAATGTTGTATCTCAGAATTAAAGTTGAACCTTAGTAATGCCGTTTAGTTGTAATTAGATTTGTTAAGATTTGGATTCGATTTGTGGATAAGCCATTTAAATGTTGCAAAAACAATACTACATGATCGCTTTGGCATAAGGTTTGATCATAAGATAAATTAGTGATCACTTATATGATTAAGTTCTGATTGGATATGTTTGCAGTGCGATGCAGCTACTGGTCAATAAAAATTACACTTATCAAGATTTATTGGGATTGATCAAGTAATTTAATTCATCGATTAATGGACCGTAATTTAAACCAGTTTTGAAAACCGGTATTTGTGTTAATAACCTGTTTGTTTGTAACTCCCCTTGACAATGCTGCGGACCGCCTCATCCACTGGAGCTCCTCTTCCACGGAACACCTAAGACTACAAAAAGATGAATGTGCAAAATTCTGATCGCCTTTCCTGTCACTGCCTTTTCCCTACACGGCCTGGGGTGTTGTGTGCTGAGCTCTCTCACACGTCGCTATTTCCTTAAGAAGGTTGGTAGCCCTTATCTTAATCATTGACCTTAGTGTTTTCATTCTTAAAGATCGTATAATGAAGTTAGGATTAGGTCCATAGATTCAAAACTCTAAGCACAATATGCGGCTAAATACTTATCCTTTGTTCCCACCAGATTTTCCTAACGTCACGTCCAGATCATTGCAATTGGTTCCCGTAATTGTTAAGCTAATTGGTTAGACACCCTTAGAAAAGCAAGTAAAAATTATTTCATTTATAACGAAAAGCCACACACTTTTTAATATGTTTATTATCTTATCATGTGCAATAGTGCATACATCATCAATAAATACTGTTTATATATAAAATACAAAACCCCTATCACTTTTAAGCTCTATTTGTTTATTGTTAATACAATAAACAATTGTCTTTTGTTAATGGTTTTCATTGTGTAGTAGTACTGTGGAAAAACACACATTAAACATCAATGAGAGTAAATATTGTTGATTCTTGACCTAAGCGACACAGTTTTTGTGATAAAAACACATTTTTAGTTATTTATAGTTAAACCTTAAATATCGTAGATGGACATAATTTACTACATCACTAAGCATCTGGATGGATAATTAAGGATAGATTAGAAATAAGCAATTCAATAATTGCCAACTTTAACTCTTCACAATATAAAACTATATTGAATCAAATTAAATTGGTGGTATTAAGATTACATCCTTGTAATATTTGGATCACTATCACTATCATGACACGTTAGTTTTTTTTTCAAGATTGTCATGTGTTTGCAAGTTAGCTTATTTATAAATAAGTAAATATTGTTTATAAACTCACTCATTGTTTATAAACTCACTCATTCATTCAAATCACAATCCATGACAGATCATGACAATATCAGTCTACGAACAAAAACTGTTAATTCTTATAGCGGCACTGCTCGTGATGCTCGGGTTGGTGCTCTACCCTGTGCTAGAATGGTATTATTTTTATTTTTACTATTTCTTTTTCAATCTAATTTGCATATTCAAAATTGTTTAATGATTTTGACTTTTTTAATAACTGTAACATATGACCTTACATAAATTTCTTTTAATACCAGCAAAGTCATGATTCTCCTCTTTATTCACAGCATCATAGGATTGGTGTGTAAGCACTGCAGGCGCAGGGAGGCTGTTTACGAGCAACCAATGCTAGTCCCACTACAAGAGGTGTGGGTTTAGATTAGATAGGGAAGAGGCTCAATGAAACAAGAAACTAAGAGATAGTTTTTTGTGGTTTTTACCAATATCTGTAATTTATTAATTTTACCAATTTTGTGTCATTTTTAATAAACTCTCTCATTCATTCAAATCACAATCCATGACAGATCATGACAATATCCGTGTATGAACATAAATTATTAATTATGTAGTACAGTATAGGACAACAATACAGATATTTCAAGTGAATTAGTGATGATGAACTTATATGTAAATGAACTACAATCAATACATTAAGCTATAATATGACTGATACAATATGCTTTAAAATAGTCGGTAAAATATTATCTAGAATATGACTGCTGAGAGTAAATGCAATGTATCACTCTTCTAAAATATTGGTGACAAAGATGGGAGAAAAGGGGATGAGAGTTTACACGGAAGGATGAATTATGGCGACTGGGTGGACGATAGTAAAATAAGTGTATGTGCTAACTGCTAAATAAAGGGGCATCAAAAGCTAAAGATTCTGATGATAAAGAGTTAAGAGTACAACAAATCTCACTTGTAAACGTGTATAAGAGCTCAAAAAAGAGAATGAAGAGGATAAATGAATTGCACAATTTCCAGGAAATGGAGAAGAGATACTACCTGGAACTGCAGTCAGTCATTTGAAGTGGTGTCACAACCCAAGCCGATTGTAAAATATGGCAGTATCCAAGTAGCCTGACATGTGTTTGCGAACAGGTATGTTAATTTTTTGGGTTACGGTTACGGTTAGGGTTAAGGTTAACCCTAACCCTGACCCTAACCCCTACTTGGATACTGCCTAAAAAATTACTACCATTAATAATGGTTTATAATTAATATTTAATTAATATTTAAAGCTTAACTAACAGCTCACTCAGAAAGTTTTAAGGTTTATAATTAATATTTAAAGCTTAACTAGGGCTCACTCTTCACTAACAGCTCAGTCAGATGACACTGTTGAACAAATAGAAGGAAGGAGAATATTGTTGTTATAGTGCCTCCAAATTTGGATCGGACAAACTAAGAACGATTACATTAAGTTCAAACCAGACATGATGCCGTTGCGAATAGACTTCAGAGTGTAAACCTGGATAAGGAAACACCAAAGAAAGGATGATGGAATACCAACCAATCAGTTCCTCAAGCGACATAAAAATAGTGTTTAAAATAATTGGTTCATAATGTTCATGCCAGTGATAGATCTTATCTGATCAGCCTCTACACTAGTCAACGAGTCACCTAACATTGTTTCAAAGACAGTTTTAACTCGTATTCAGAAACCAGGAATATATACTTATCATAACAATTTCATAACATGAACAATGTAATAATTTTAATAATTAGATCAGGGCAGACCATGAAACATATCGATATTAATTTTTATGGTTTAAGACTTATTTCTCCAGCTTCTTCAGGAAGGTTTAAAATGTTTCATCTTTAAGCTGTACCCCCGGCCCCAACGCGTTGTGCTGATATGTTGTTGCTACACAAGATCATACCGGTATTTAATTTGGAGGATTAGTCCAATTTTGGCAGCATTGGCCTGTATTTTGGCAGAATTACCTGTACCATTGACAAGCAGTTTTTTTCAGATTTTCTACCAATATATTGTATCTCAAAGTTCCCCTCAGCGATGGTTCACTTATCCCTGTGTTGCCCCAGGTACCTGATCACTGTGAACAGTCTATCAATGTTCCCCTCAGTAATAGGTCATCCTCGCATCTTGTTTCTGAGTTAACCCAAGAGCTATCCAAATTAGCAGAAGACAGTGAACATTCAGCAGAAATTATCAATTTGGAAAATCCCAAACACTCTGTAAATGGTGACAATGATGTGACCAACTCTATCAATCCATACCAAGATTTGAGTCGAGGAGTTTTTCAGTTTGTTGACACTGCCAAGTTAGATATAGAAACCCACTATACTCATAAGTTTGAGAATAGGGCAGTTGTATACTACGGGGACTTTCCCTACGCTTACAATGGAGGCTTTCATAACACAAGGCCAGTAGCAGACAATCCATACCTAAAGTCTATTTTAGAACGCTTACGCTCACAGTTCCCAAAATTGAAATTCAATAGTGCTATGATTACCAAGTATAGAAATGGTCAGCAAGGAATTCCCTTTCACTCGGATGACGAGAGGTCAATTTCACCAGGCTCCATGATCTCCACCATCTCTTTAGGGGCTACTAGAGTCCTAAGCTTCAGATCCAAACTTAGAGCTCATATTGCTGACCTCACCCTCTCCCATGGTGACATAATGAATATGACCAGACAATCCCAGACCAGCTTTGAACACAGCCTCATCCAGGACAAGTCTGAAACCATGAGAATAAGCATTACTCTGCGCCTAATTGATGGCAGCGCAACCTTATCTACTCTGTCTGATGTTTCCAGTCAAGTTAAGAACACCGAACCCTCGGCCCCTAAGACTAGATCAATAGAACATTCTGGTAAATCTTTGTGTGTCTACATTAGCTCTAGTATGTTCTCCAAATTAGAGGGAGAAAAGCTATCGTCCAAACATCATGAGGCACATGTATTCAGCTACCCTGGTGCCACAGCCAATGCAATCAATGAACGGTTTCAATCAGATGTAAGAAAAGACACTCTTAATACCAATAATGTGAAAAGCATTGTACTTATGTGTGGTACAAATGACGTGGACTCTATCCTGAACAGCCCTCGCAACATGAGGACTAAACTTCTGTGCCCTGATAGTTTTTCTGGTGATGCTAGAGCTCTTGACTTTACAAACAATTGTATTGAAAAACTTGTACTTTTCCTTCACAAGTGGGCACCTGGAGCTGATATTAAAATTGTTAACTTATTACCTCGGGAGAGTTTCTCCAGAAACAAGGTTATAACTGATATCAATGAGTGTATATCAAATCTGCAAAGAAAATACACCTATGTAAAACTGCTCTCAACCGAGACAAATCGTTTCTTGTTTAGTGATAAGAAAGGCTTTAGAAAATCGTCATTTTTTAGTAGTTATGGAGAGGATAATGTCCATCTCAATGATTATGGCATAGTTAAATTAGCAAGGCACTTGAAGTATCATGCACACCATTAGAATACTGCTGAATACTGACATAACACTCCTACCATCAGTTTTATTTTTACAGTACGACATCCAGACAAATACAACCTGCTTTTATTCTGTTTTTTTAGTTTAAACACAACTTTACAACTTTTATTCATTCCATTGTGAATTAATAAGATTCACAAGATGACAAATTTTAATAATGCAGCTGATAGGTTTCACAACCTCTGCATTGGTCATTGTAACATTCAAGGAGGGCTTCTCAATTTAGCTAAAAGTAATGAACTTTCCCAACTTATTAGAGATCATAAATTAGACATACTTTCCCTAAATGAGATGAATCTTAATGATACTATTGACACAGACACCATAAATATTCCTTCCTCCTTCAACCTTATGCGATGCGACAGGCCAAACAGTTCTAGGGGTGGTTGTGGCTTAATGATAAACAAAAAACTAGCTTACACAGAATTAGTTATGGATAGTAAGCTTGATAACATTGAAGCATTATGGGTGAAGCTTAAGAATAGCAAGATCAATGTTTGCTGCTTCTATCGCTCTGGAAATTATTGCAGTGTTGATAACTTTATTGAATACATTCATTTTTGCATGAAAAAATTGAATGGGAAAAAGGTTATCTGGATTGGGGATATAAACATTGACCAGAATAATATCTCATCCACCCAGTACAAAAAATTAGATATGACCTTGAGATGTTACAATCTAGTTCAAACCATTCAAGGGATAACTAGAGTTGCTAAACGTGGAGACAATGTTACCCAGACTACTATTGATGTAATATTCACTAACTGTTATGCAGATTTTGTCCAATCTTCTGTTCTTGATGAACGTATTGGAGATCATCAAGCTATTATGTGTGAGATAGATTGTAAAGTACCTATAGCTCCTAAATTTGAGAAGGTTGAAATTAGAAATCATTGTAAACGTAATGTTAAACAATTCTTAGACTATCTAGACACCTGTTCTGATTACAGTCCACTATTGGAAAGTACAGATGTTGAAGCTATCACAGCTGGCCTTTGTCATCATATTGAACAGGCATATGCAACCTTCTTCCCTTGCAAGACCATAGAAAGGCATGAAAAGTTCATACATAAACCTTCTACTGAACTTTTATATGCCATTAATCATACACATTTTCTTCTAAAGAAATTCCGTAAAAAGAAGGATAAGAGAGACAACGGAAATTGCAATAAATGTGGTACATGTAGCAAATGTATAAAGTGTAATGAGGCCTGGGATTGCTACAAGATTCAGAGAAATATTAGAAATAAATTAGCTAAAACCTGCAAAAAGGCTAATGTAATCGATGATCTACAAGTTAAAAGTGCCAAGAATGATCTTAAAGGGATATGGAAAACTATCAAACTGGCATCAAATATGACCCCTGGTACAACTAATCGTCAAACTATCAATGAGAATGATCCTGAGCTATTTAACTTTCATTTTGCAAATGTTGGATCAAGATTACAAAATCAGGCCCCCAATATTGAAAGAGTTAGTTTTACTGATTTTTTACCTCCTAGAACTTCTAATATCTCATTTGATAGATTCCAAGAAATAAATGAAACTGATATCCTAATGTATGTCGAAACGCTCAAGAATGACAAGGCCTCATATGACAATGTGCCTCTATTTTTACTTAAGCAAGCTGTACCACACATAGTTGAGCCACTGACCCACATTGTCAATCTGAGCCTTAATACAGGTGTTGTACCAACCCTTTGTAAAAAAGCTAGAGTAACTCCCATCCATAAGGCAGGAATGAAAGATGATCCTAATAATTACAGGCCAATATCCGTCCTTCCACTTGTAGGAAAACTTATAGAATACTTTGTCGGCAAGCAACTCACTGATTACATGGAAGAGAACAAACTTTTCATCCGGCATCAATATGGCTTTCGGAAAAATCACTCCACAACTTATCTGATGTACGATCTGATGGACGAAATATATATGAGTAAATCTAAGTCTTATAAACCAGGAATCATCTTTCTTGATCTTAAGAAGGCCTTTGACACAGTGAATCATGAAATATTGCTTCAAAAATTGGCATATTATGGAATTGGTGGCATTGCTTTAACCTGGTTTAAGAACTTCTTATCTTGTAGATATCAATGCACTAGGATCAATGGCAATCTAAGCTCATTTTTAGAAGTTCTGAGTGGTGTACCACAAGGAAGCATCATTGGGCCTATATTATTTAGTATCTTCATAAATGATTTGATTGAGGAGCACTACCCGAAGGCATTACTCGGCACTAACGCCTTAAAATCTTTAATTACAATCAAATATAAATATATGCACACAATGTATAAAATATTAATAATGTATAAAATATGATTACGCAATTAGCAAATTTAAATAGTACTATGAAGAATTTGAAATAACTCTTATTATCTTGACATAAATTTAGAACAGCGACACAGGGTCTGAAGAATGCGCGGTGATATTTTTATCTTTTAAAAGTTGTAAAAGACAGTGAAATTGCGCTGTAGCGATAGCATTGTAAAAAATGCTCGAAGATAGTCATATTTCGTTATGAGGTTAAAGTTTTGTTGCTCGTTATTATGATCAACGTATGTTGTACCAAATTATTTAAATTTCTAAAAGTACGAAATTTGAGTTGTTCCAGTCCTTGTCATCCGGGTTAAGTGCTTGTGCAGTAAGCACATGCTTGCTGACTGTAGACTTGAATGAATTTAGGAACTTGTCTTGTAGGCAAGTGGTGACGTATTTTATGTCCTTGTTAATAATGTTGACTGTTTTGTTATATAACTTAGGCCCAATGTAAGAAATGCTCTTGTCTGAATTACATAAACGGTTAAATGGTACTGCAAAGAACTCAGGTTCTCTTCTAGGTGCGTTTAAGTTTGAAACAGTGAACATTCTTATAATATTTGGTGGTGCAGTGTTAGAATAAACTTTGTGCATTAAGCATAATATACATTTAGCTATCACGTTCGGTAAAGCTAATACTTCTAGTTTATTGAAAATTTCCTTTGTGTGTGAAGGTGTGCTATTCAGATCTTTGTCATAAAAATAGCGGTGGTATTGGTTATCTGCAGCGCGAATGCCCTTTTTCTGGGCCGAGAAGACTCTTTTAACGGAGTTTAGCGATCTTGTTCCCCAAACTGTGCAGCAATAGTACAAGTGAGACTGAACAAAGCTGTTGTATATCAACTTGAGTGCTTTGTTAGGTACTGAGCCTTTGAGTTTGTAGAGAATGCCCGCATTTCTAGATACTTTAGTGGCTAAATGTCTAATGTGGTGGGCCCAATTTAGCTTGGTATCAATGATCACGCCAAGAAACTTTTCGTGATAACTTTGCTTTAGTCGTTCACCTCCCATGTAGATTTCTATATCCTCAGTTTTCTTATTTGTAAAGATCATATATTTAGTTTTGCTAGCATTTAATTTAAGCCCGTTATTAGTAGCCCAATCAATTATCAAAGTCAGAATCTCATTCACCATTGCATTAAGTTGTTCAAAAGTATCTGTACTTATTATTAGGTTTGCATCGTCAGCGAAATAAATATGTTTAGCTAAATTACTAATCTGAGGAAGGTCGTTGATGTAAATTATGAACAGAATTGGTCCGAGAATGGAGCCCTGTGGAACTCCGTAGTTAAGTTTGAGGTGAGAGGACTTGCAGTTGTTGACGCTCACGTATTGCTCTCTATCGGTTAGATATGAGTCAAACCAAGATAAAGCCAACCCCCGAACTCCATAGTGCTCAAGTTTTCTCAGAAGAATACTGCTGTCAACCATGTCAAAGGCCTTGCTGTAGTCCAATAGAAGCAGTGCTGTGACTTGCTTTTTTTCTAGTGCCCTGTGAATATGGTTTTGGGCTTCTAGTAAAGCATGTTCGCAGCTATGCCCAGCCCGAAATCCGTATTGAGAGTCAAATAGGATTTTCTCTGTTTTTAAGTGATCTAATAGTCGCGCTTGCATAATTTTTTCAAAGATTTTTGAGAAACATGAGAGTAGTGAGATAGGTCGATAGTTTGAAACTTCAGCACGTGACCCACCTTTGTGAAGTGGAATTACTTTCGCGATTTTCAATTTATGTGGAAACTTCCCCTGATGTAGAGACGCAGAGACTAGGCAGCTAAGCACTGGTGCAAGTATATTGCTCACTTTTTTCAGGGGAAGTATACTCATATCAGAAGTCGACTTAATCTTCAAACCCTTAACTATTTCAATTATTTCTGATGCGGACATCATTTATGCCTGTAACCTATCTAAGCCCTTTCTATTTGCAGATGATGGTGCACTATTCTTTGATCAAACCTGCAGAAGCACATTTATAAACATGAAAATAGAACTTATGACAATCTTTAAATGGCTCAGTGTTAATAAATTATCACTCAATGAAAAGAAGACTGAATTCCTATTGTTTGATTCTGTTGACCAACATGATGAAATAACCATTGATTGTAATGAGGTAACTTTCACAATCAAGGAGTGCAAAGAGACAAAATATCTTGGCCTCATTCTAGATAGTAAATTAAACTTCAAAAGCCATGTAGATTATATTATTAGGAAGGTCATGAAGAGAATTGGTGCCATGTATAGAAGTAAAGCACTGCTACCCATTAAATATAGGAAAATGTTTGCCAATGCACTCATGTTGCCACAATTCGATTATTTAGACACGATCTATTGTAGAGCTGGCAAGACAAAACTTGCTGAACTTGACACTCTGTACAAAAAGGTAGCCAAAATAGCTCTCAACGTTCCAAAAACAGAGAGCAGCCTTAATGTTTATAGAGACATGAAATGGTTACCACTCCATCTTAGACGACAACTCCATCTGTCAAATTATATGTTTAGAATCATCCATAACAATTGTCCTACAAACTTTATGAACAAATTTAGTTACATATCAGGAGGTAGTAGGAGCGGCGAAAGCTGCAACCTTTATGTCAATAGATCAACATCACATAAAAACTTTCAATACTTGGGGGCAAAATGTTGGAATAATGTTCCAACAGATCTACGAAATCTGCCCGATGTTAAAAGCTTTAGTGATTCGTATAAGAAACAGCTACTATCATCTATAACAACAGACCCTAATTATACCGTCGACAATTCATATGACAAATTTTACACTGCAATCATAGTCGCCGATAACTAAGTAACTTCTAATTCTTTTAAATCTGAGGCATATATAATTGATGTATCGAAAAGATATTCCCTTTTTTACCACCTTACCATTCTGATTGATTTTGCACATGACTGACATGTTTTAACTGGAGAAGGGGTTCCCACAGTGGTAGTTTTATAAACCACTTTTAATTTATTGACCTATTATACTTAGTGGTAGTTTTATAGACCACATTTAATTTATTAACTTATCATACTTAGTATTTTTTTTTGGTGACTGTATCACCCAGTTTTAACATTTGATAATTGTACAGTTTATTGACGACACATTGACTGAATGTTATTTTATATTCTAATTTATATTCTAGATATTTTATTTATTTTACAACAGACGACAACTTCCTGTTTTTTCTTCTATATTAGTTACTCATATCTCTTGTACAGACTTTTTTACAAGGACATTGACAAATGATACTCACATTAGGCATTCATTATTGCATCTAAATTATTTCACTTGCATTAGGCTTAGAAATTTATTCTCTGGTCAACAGATTTCAAATGTTTAATTAATTTGTAGTATGACAGTAAGGTATATAAGAAGTTATTTAATTTTGCTTGGGCTATTATATTGACTAGGTATTGAGGTTTAATGATGATATGGAATTTGAATTCTATATAAATTTACACTATGTGGTTGGGGCATTTTGCATAGTAAATATGGTTACTACTCATATATATCATATTATTTGATTGGTATTCGATTTCTGATTATTTCTCTAGGAATATGATTATTATATCTCAATTTGGCTTTAGGTAGGGTGCCCCGCTAAAAGAACTGGATTCTTCCAGGAAGCATCCCGTGCACAGAGCTTGGTCTACATATATATTAAATTATTAACCATTCATTCTGTATGTGCACGAAAATTTATTTCAATTTCAATCTCTATTTCCACGTTATAGAAAGTAAACATTTAAGTCACTTACCTGACAACTCCGAATCAGAGAGAGAACTTACAGTACAAATAAATTGCACACTTGCATATTCCACACTTCAGGTGCAGGGGGAATTAGAGGAGGATCAATGATTCACAAAACTGCAGAGGTGGAGCTTGACATCTCCTGAAATTGTTTATAATGTTCATTTTCACTTTAATATGTAGGTGATGCAATCTAGATTTTCATAAAAGATTCATTTTAGTCAGCAAGTGTACGGAAATAGAAGTTATCAGAAAAGAAGTTACCTGACAGTCTGAAAATGGTCGATTGCGTGCATCCTCAAACAGCTGAGAAAGAACAAAGATCTTTAAGATAACATGGTATTAGCATATACACTTTTAAATCAGGCAAGACGCAATGATGAACAGGCTAGATTGGTTCGAGCAACTTGCACTGCTACATTATCTTAAGACCTGATGCAAAAAATAACTAAAAGTTACCTGAGGACCCCAGGCTATCATAAGCGCCGCACAGTAACTAAAAAGGGCATTCGGCGATGGATTCGCAAGAAATCAGAACCACTCTAGTTAACCTTTTAAAAGTACTACTATGGAGGAAATGGTAAAGCAGGACAAAAATTCATACACCAAGTGGGCATTATATTTCATGAAATGGTTTACATCTTTTGATTCTGTAAAATGTGCTAAAATTAAATTTCTTGTTTTAATTTCATTGAATTTATTGTTTCATTGAGGAACCTGTCTTTTTAACTGAGGATTACAAATTGGGGTCTGACATGCACTGGACCAGAAATAGGGATCAAAGAAACTGCACGGGTCAACCAATGAGAGAACAGAAGGAAACAAATATTTATATATACTAACCTTTATGCTCAGAATAGAGGACATCCGAGATACGACTCAAATGCTCAGAAACGATGACAAAAGCTTTATATGAGAAGGAGTAGTAGTCCCAAGCTAAGGTACCTTGCATTATATGCCACCAACCAGGGCATATGGTTGCAGATTGTTCATTCAACACATTCTCTAAAGCTCATTCTACATCACGAGATCCACAACAATAGGATGGGTTTCGCAGATCTAGGAAAGAAAATTTTTTTTAGTAAAGAAAAATTTTTATTTACCACAAAACAATCAATACATAATTTTATATTCGTAAATAAATTCAAATTTCAATTTCAAACACATACACAGTACCGCGCACACAGCCACAATTTTCATTTGTTCAGAAATTCGTATGTCAGCTGTAGGCGCCCGCGCACAGGACCTATTTAATTTGTAATTGTTATCTTACAATTACATGTCGCATTTCTTAATTACTAGAGCAAAAATTTCAGAAGCAAAATAATTTAAAAGATATTTCTGTTGTTCACGCAAATACGGCCTTACACTGCGACTAATTTTAAAAATAATGGAGAG
>NW_026971930.1:0-17714 GCF_026151205.1 Bolinopsis microptera | reverse complement strand
GTTGTTGAGATATTTGATGCATGATTGGCTCAAGAGCATCAAAAACATTTCGACTTGGGCCTAAGATGGTAACTATTCTTTCATCTGGTACAATGACTTCCTTTGATGGGGTGATTGTAATTGCAATATTAAAATGTCCTGAGATGTCTTTAACTACTGCACCTTTAGATCCAATAATTTTACTGGCAGCTCTGTCACTAACAGCTATTTTCAGCTGACCTTGTCTAGGACCCATGTCATTGGTACCAGATTCGTCTGTTACTAGAAATGGATCATCAATGATCTGGTCTTGGAGCAGGCAGCATGCACGATGGACCAAAAGAGGAGGACCAACCAGAGCAATCATTCTTTCATCTTTTGTTCCAGGATAAAACTGGTCTTTTCCTGAAAGCTTGAGGACGAAATCTTTATTGTAACATGTCTGATCTCTAATGCGCTTGAGCGCTGCTGCTTTTCTGGATAGTAGTGCACCAACTACAACATTTGGTAAAAGAAATTTCACCGAAACTTCCTCAGGTGTTCTCATTTTCTTTGAAGAAAATTCATCATCATTCCATTGCCCTCCTTGTCTTGAACTAAAGTTTCTCTTGGCCATCACCTAAAACTTGCAGTGTTTGGAGGTTTAGGAAAAGGTTATCTATTACTTGATCCTTGAATAATGATTATCTAGAAAAACAATAAAACGTATTGAACACGAATTAATATACTTTTGTTTCAATACAATTACATTGTACATGTCAAATAATTGGGTAGTTGAATGAAACTTGTGATACAGATGCCTACGCAGAACCGCGTACTGCCCAGTATTTCATGCTTGAGTGGTACCGATGTTTGCAGAGGCGCGCTCAATCATGAGCGTGCGATTTAGGGAATTCTCCTTTATTGGCATTGCAGTTTTAATGGCCTGTACTGCGCGAACGACCGAAATTTCCCCAAAAATTATTATGCTTCTGAAATTTTGGCTCTAGTAACTAATAAATGTGACATGTAATTGTATGATGACAATTAAATAGACCCTGAATTTTCAACTTTGACTTTATCTATAATAAGGGGCCATAATTGTTTCAATTATGTAACTGTATAGAATTATTATTATTATTATTTATCTATATAAATATAACATAATCTGTATTGATTGTTTTGTGGCAAATGAAAATTTTATTTTCTTCTTCTTAAGAGGTGTACTGCAATGAATTACTCAGTACATTGCTAAGAGGTACTAGTGGTGAAATATTTCAGATTGATCAGAAACATTTTCATTGCACCCTTAAGTAACTTGTAGCATAATGAAAATAACATAATAATGGTTTTAACTTATCCAAATGAAAGTTAATATTTGCATTTTTATGTATTCTGAATGATTGGTTTGAATCAAATTGTATTGAATTGTGTTCGGCCTTCTGAGCTACGCTTGAAAAAATGGGAAGTTTAGGGATATAACTAAGGATCTGTTTGCGTTGGATCGGTGCAAAGTTACATATTAGTGAAATGTCTCCTCTGTTGACTCAGCCGTATGATCGAAAAACTGTGATTTAAGGTTGAATGAGGAGGGGCCCTGCCAAAAGATCAAGAATCTCCTAAAGATACCCCTTCGGTACATTAACAAAGTAATGCACCAGCACAATAGACATAGTACTATGCTATGTACTTACTCATATGAAAGCTGATTACTGTGTCGTAGCACACCAATCCATAATTTCCTGATAAATGCTTCATAACTTCGTAATTTCAAATCCGTTTTGCATATAATTTTCGGTTTAGATGATGTGGTGTTTAGCATTGTTCTCAGAGAACGATGTATGCAATTAATTTTTTTTAAATAAAATTATTCAAACAATATACATAGCAATGACCCTATATAAAATCAACCCTTTAAGAATTCAAAAAATTTTTTTGAATAAAAAAGAAGAAAAAATTATTCAAACAATATACACATAATATAGCAATGACCCTATATAAAAACAAACCTTTAAGAATATAAAAAATTCCCTAAACACTCAAAAATTACCCTTGGCCTTGTGGCTCCAAGTTAAGATCTAGACTGTTTATATTAACAATGTTTTTTCTCGCACCTCTGTCTCCACGGAGAGAAATCACTGTTGTTCTTAGGATTTCAAAGCGAAGGCGCTTTCTGATGTAACCTACAGCATCCGAGTACCTCTGGCCAGTGTGGTACTCCATCTTACTGGCCAGCTTTTTTACCAGTCTTTCAGCCTCACTACCCATTCCACCAGAAGTCGAGAACACTAAAGGTGTGAAGCTTCCTTTCTCCACTTCAAGAACCCTTGCGTTGTAACATCGCTTTTTCTCATTTTCATGGGACTGGTACATTGCTGGGATCGATTTGCTTGCATTGGAGGGGGCTGGGGCATGAAATACCCTTACATCAAAATATGCCCTCTCTGAAGCATTCCAAATCGATCTTGCAGAAATGTCCAGCCTAGCTTGGTCTCCAAGTACTGTTCCCTTAGGCAACTTCAGACCATCAACTGGAAGAAGAACTGGCTCAGTCTGCACATCCTTGCATTTCACAGTTCTCATTAGTTCAGCAAAGGTGTCTCTCAGCGAGTTGTGCCGCAGTGACACATATCCACCGAGTTTGCAGATGAGCGCATGGTTTGCTGAGTACTTTTGGCCACACGTACATGTCTTAGGGCTGTCCTTTAAGTTTAGGTTATATCTGAGTGCTAGTGCGTCTGAGAACTGTTGTTTGTTCATCAGATATCCATACTCTTTTAAAGGTAGTGCTGTTAACCACGCACTTGCCCCTTTCTCAGCAGCTAGTTGGAACATCAACTTTGCCAGTGGTGTTGACTCGAGCTCCTGGCGTATTTCCGCTTGTTTTTGTCGATAGAAGAGATTTCGTTCAGTTGTTATCTCAGTTTTCACTCCTTTGCTTACTCTCCAGTCCTCTGTGTAGTTGTCTACCTGCTTGAGAATAGCTTCTTTAAGGGGTTTTGTGGCTCTACATGAGAATTTGTACTCTCGGTCTGCCATGTCCATCATAACTGGTATACCCAATCCTCCATATCTTGGTGGTAGAGCCATTATGTTCCTTAGTTCATCAGTGCAGCTAAACAGCCTGTTGATGATAGCTGGGATAAACTCATCGCGTGTTACTTGTTCCAGAGGAGTGAGCCTATCTGCAACTCCTGGGGTAGTTCTGCACACATAGTTCCATCTTTTACTAAGCCCATACATGTATGCACTGTATGCTATTTGAGGTTCTCTTGATGCTATATCACTTAATTGTTTAAGATCACGACACCATTCTTGAACTTTTTCCTCGATGAAAGCCCCTTTTCCTTCATCAGTTCCGATAAAGCTGCCCAGATATCGTCGACCAATACTTGTCACATTGACATCTGGGAACAAGTTTCTTGCCTTCTCTTCGTGCTCAGGCTTGACTATCACCCATGTCTTGGAAGATTTAGGGTTGTAACCAAAAAGTGGTCCTTTAATGCAGAGGTTATCCCACCATTTCCTCATTTCTTCCAGTTTTCCCCCAGCAGCAGAGTCATCAGCATACCAGATCTGAGTCACTTTTCTCTCAATGTTTCCTGCATCAATCAATGGTATTGTACCACATGCATAAAATCCCATAGCAGGTGGATCACCTTGTGTTGTCCCTTCTTCACTAAAAAGATGTTCATCTTCTCCTGCAATAAACAGTCTAGCAGGCATTCTGTAGGTGTTCATAATGTAGGTAGCAACTTCTGGACATACAATATACATGTTGTTAAGAGCTGCCTCTCGGTTCAGCAAGTTGAATGCATTCTCTGCATCCACTAAGATGATGGCTTCAGTTTCAGGATCTTCAAAGCAGTCCCTCGCAGCATGAACAGCTGCTTCCACTCCTCCCTGAAGACCAGCACACACTTGAATAGGAGCAGTGGCACCAACCAGATCCTTCTGTAGGAGGGTCATCACTGTCTTCCCTATTATCCTTCGTAAGACTTCACCAATGCCAACAGGCCTGACGCCAGGCTTTTTATCCAGGGGAACAAGTCGACATGCTGTCAATGAGGTCAACATCGTTGGATCCAGATTCCTGACACATAGTTTCCTTGCTATCCCTGCTATAGCATTGCATAGATCCTCACACTTCTTACCAAACTGTTTAGAACACAGTAGTCTCTTCCACGCATCCGCATCCATTCCTGAAGGCCCTGCAGCACCCTGTACTCTCTTTGCTGCTTGTCTTATCGATTCCCCGTCAATACTGTCAAAGATAACCGGCTCTACTCTCCTCACTGGTCCACTCAGACAGCTTCCCTTTGATGCAGGTGATGCCTTGGGATGCTTCTCTTTCAGTACTTTTATCACATCTGGAGTGGGTTCAAGAATTCAAAAAATTCCCTTAACAATTAAAATTACCCTTGGCCTTGTGGCTCCAAGTTAAGATCTAGACTGTTTATATCAACAATGTTTTTTCTCGCACCTCTGTCTCCACGGAGAGAAATCACTGTTGTTCTGAGGATTTCAAAGCGAAGGCGCTTTCTTATGTATCCTACGGCGTCTGAGTATCTCTGGCCAGTGTGGTTAGTAGGTACTCCATCTTACTGGCCAGCTTCTTGACCAGTCTCTCAGCTTCACCACCCATTCCACCAGAAGTCGAGAACACTAAAGGTGTGAAGCTTCCTTTCTCCACTTCAAGAACCCTTGCATTGTAACATCGCTTTTTCTCATTTTCATGGGACAGGTACATTGCTGGTATCGGTTTGCTTGCATTGGAGGGGGCTGGGGCATGAAATACCCTTACATCAAAAAATACCCTCTCTGAAGCATTCCAAATCGATCTTGCAGAAATGTCCAGCCTGGCTTGGTCTCCTAGGACTGTTCCCTTTGGTAACTCTAGACCATCAACTGGAAGAAGAACTGGCTTAGTCTGCACATCCTTGCATTTCACAGTTATCATTAGATGTATGCAATTTAATATTTAATGAGCATGGTCTCTAGTATGAGGGCAGAATCCTTAAACAAGCGAAGTAGAGCAACGATCTCGTCAGCGTCAGCGAATCAAGCATGACAGTACGCGCGGCGAAAAAAGCGACATTGTCGTTCAACATTATTTCATATTTGCATTATAATAATATAATATTTTTTAATAATTATTTTTATATTTGAATCATAAATAAAATATTTAATGCTTGTTGCAACAATACAAATTGCCTCAACCATATCAGGACAAACTTTTTTTGGACATCAAGCTTTAAAACAGTTTAAACCTTTATAAAATTAAATTTCAAGGATTGAAGAAAAACGATTTTTTTTGAAATTATGTTTTGAATAAAGTTTTAGAAAACATTACATTGAGGAAACCAACAATATAATTATTTAAAAAAAGCAGAATGAATATTTTTAGTTTTATCCCCATAAACATGTTATGCAATAAACATGTTATGCATGTTATTATATTAATTAGATCGCAGTGCTCACGGCCTGTACTGAGTAAACGACAGAAATATCTTTTAAATTATTTTGCTTCTGAAATTTTGGCTCTAGTAGTTAAGAAATGTGACATGTAATTGTAAGTTAACAATTAAATAGATCCTGTGCGCGGCGCCTACAGCTGACCTACGAATTTCTGAACAATTTTAAATTTTGGCTGTGTGCGCGGCGTACTGTATATGGGTTTGAAATTGAAATTTGAATTTATTTATGAATATAACATTATGTATTGATTATTTGTGGTAAATAAAAATTTTTCTTTCCTAAAAATTTTTCTTTCCTAAATTTTTCATTAAGTCTTTGAAGGTTAATAACCTACCAGGACGCGCGCCGAGTTGGACTCGTCGACGGTCCTTATATACGGAACAAATATTTTACGAGTATCACCCGTTATGCGTTAATTAAGTCTTTGCATGGCATACCTAGAATTCTATTTTGTATTTAAATTTTTAAATTTTTGCAAAAGTATTTATAATGACGTATGTGTGATTGGTAATGATATGATATTTGTGTAATTAATCTTTTACTTGATTCGATTTATTCTGCATACATCAGCTTATTAGATTGTTAATTGGTCTCCTTAACTATGCAAAAAGTCGAAAAGAACGCCGCGCACCTTAACGGGTGATACTCGTAAAATATTTGTTCCATACAGGACCGTCGACGAGTCCAACTCGGCGCGCGTCCTGGTAGGTTATAAACCTACAACGCGCACCTAGGCACTGATTTTGATTTTGATTTTGTATTGTTCTTACATTAAACTTTGTAAATACATGGTTTGAAAATGTCAATTTGCAAGTACAAAATATATTATTTACGTTATACTTTATAGCTTACCTGGGGACCCCAGATTATTATGTTCATAAACATAAAGATTCGGCGGAATGACAGGCTGAGCGCCGCCCAGTAAGTTATAGCTTGATTAACTGGACCGCGCTCAGCCTGTCATTCCGCCTAAAGCTAATCTCTATTCCTAATCTATATGTTTATAAACATGATAGCCTGAGGTCCCCAGGTAAAGTTTAATTGACGATGTCAACCCATCGAGATCGTTGCTCTGCGAAGCTAAGCAAAGCAACGATCGACGATGCGAAGCAAGAATGCTAGTTCGCGCGGCGCGTCGAAGCGGTGAAGTCCTCCAACGTTATATTAGCTTGCTAGCTTATTGCTCGCTCCCTTCAAGTATAAAGTAAGACCTGTTCAGGAAGCATGAAAAAAGCGCCATGCACAGGGACTGGCGAGCCAGGTAAATATATTTTGTTTTACTGGGCCGCGCTCAGCCTGTCATTCCGCCTAATCTTTAACGGGTGATACTCGTAAAATATCTGTTCCATATATTGTACGGGCGAAATAGTTGGTCGCGCGCAGTACGCCGCGCTTTTGGTGTTGACCATTGGTGGCAGGTACTTTTTGTCCTATTACGTCACGGCGCACTACTGCAAATACATTACACACTAATATAAGGCTTCTCTCACAGTTTATGTTAGAAATCAAACCTAATTAGATCATCGATCAGTTAGTGATATCAACAAAGAAAACAAAATATTGAAACAACGGATTATAATATGCAATGGTTATCTTTCTAAATCCAGTGCAGTGAGTATACAGTGTATCATTATGAACTGGAAATATCATCTTAATTTCTTTGATAGGAGCAACATCTATTAATTGTTTCGATATTATTATTAAGACTCAATCTTCAAGTTCAAGCCTTCGGCATCATTATAGAGGATTTGTAGAAGAACATTTCGGCAGTAACTGAAAGTAATTCATTTTAATTGATCAAAGATGTTGAAACTCGGTTTATTAATATCAGATGGTTTGGGACATGATGCATTACTGATTTTACTACCAAAACTTTACCCACAATTATGACTGTTTACAATATTGAATATTAAGCCTACTGCAGTGTGACTAAATTGTATTTGTAAGCCATATATTCCAAAAATTCTAATATGTTCTCACCTATATATAGTGTATGTTTTACAGTTTAAGGAGAAGGAGACCATTAACATTACATAGAGTATAAATTATTCCCAGCAGTACATTATCTTCCAGAAATAGCCGTTTTCATGTCAGAGAGGTCCTTCGGCGCACTATCAGTATCACACAATGGCAGGTCAGTCCATCAGTAACTGAAAATAAAACAAATTACGTCAGTGTTGCTATTAGGAGCAAATGTTTAGATACAAACTGGTGTTATTGGGAAGGTTGGTATTCGTTCGTATTTCTGTCGATAAATGGTTACATTTTCATGTACCATTTCTCGACAAAAATGGGCAATTAGTGCGTGTACATGGTTAATGTTGAATTTTAAGTGGAATGATACGCCTATGTGCAGTGTTCACCCTACAGCGTGTAAAGGGATGTGTGTAAAGTATGATTATTTATAGATTACTGTAATAAAGTAATGACAAAGTAAGCGATCGTGTACATCTCGTTACAACATTTCGGTCATGAAGTTGAAATATTACAACAATATATTATTTTATTTGCCCACTTCTCTTGGAGAGAATTCAGGTAAGGTACGTGTGCTAATTGTACATAATTTTGATAGGAGCTTTAACGAAAATCTAATACCAAATTGGTCGCCAAATTGAATATGGGATACCCAGGAGGAATAAGAGGATTATTGGGACAAAAGTGGAACATTTGTTACATCGGTTCTAGACATGAAGTGATTCCCAAACTTGGTTTAAGTATTCCTTTAAGTCATTATATGTGGTTGCGGCGGTATAGTTCAAAATCTGAAACAATATGGTCAAGATTGCTTGACTGATTTTGTAAGCTAAAAGATTGTCATTTGCATTGATAATTTTATCAAATCATTATAATTTTACCGGATCTGACGAGAATTCTGTTTAGTTTGAACAGGATATTTGACCACTGCCTCCCTTGCAAACCACATCTTTGTTTTGGGTACCGCTCTTGAGTTTTGGTTCTGTTGAAAATCTTATCCTGCAAGTAGTTGACTTATAAGTCTACAAATTTGCACAGAAATAAAATAACCTATTTCACAACCAAGTTGCATTCAAGTTAACAATAAATGACATTAGAAAATGATTTCACGATTTAATTTCATTAGAAACTGAGTCTATTAAAAAAATTCGAAAATTTCATCGAAACATATAATAGTAAACGACTAAATTAGCACTGTCTTACTTAGAGGGGTATGCGGAAATTATGATAAATTTACTTTGTGAGAATCTGAGATAACAAGATCAGAGTAGGTCACCTTCGGGTTTTATCTTTCGTGATTGTGATCCAGTTCCAGGGGAAGTGTTGTCCGTAAACGAGCTTCAGCGAAAAAGCAAAGGGGAGAATAACAGTATAACTCCTCTATCATATTCTAGTAAAATGTAGCAGTGCTGATTTGTTCGTCGTCTTCTGCAGGATGGTACTCTAGCGCTTTTCTAAAATCTGTCCGACTCTGCCCAAACACCTGGATAAATATATTGAATTAGTGAGATGTATCAATTTAATTACGTTTAAATAATTTAACTTTAAGTTTACAATGACACAAATGTATAACCTACCAACAGAGAAGAAGACCGTTTTGAAGAACCTTGATTGATGAGATAGTTAAAGTTAAGAAAGAGTAGTATTATAGCACGGGGTTTTAATTCACCTGTTGGATTTTTCCCTCCTCTATCATATTCTAGTCAAATGTAGCAGTGCTTATTATTAATAAATATGTTCACCATCTTCTGCAGGATGGTACCCTAGCGATTTTCTAAAATCTGTCCGACTCTGCCCAAACATCTGGATAAATATATTGAATTAGTGAGATGTATCAATTTAATTACGTTTAAATAATTTAACTTTTAGTTTACAATGACACAAATGTTTAACCTACCAACGTCCAACAGAGAAAAGACAGTTTTTACCTGTTGTAATATAAATTAAAAACTTATCAGTAGAAAATGATATTTAAAAATCACTTGCTTACATTCTCCATTCTCCATAACGAAAACTTAACTCTGCTTGTTCTCGTTAAAAGTTAACAGTACTTCATCTTGCACTAGATCAGTCCTGGCTAACGAAATTTTGAAGAGTATTAGTTCATGATAATCTCACTGAGTTAAATATTTACCGTATTTATACCGTTAAAAGCACACATTTTAAGGTTACTAAGTAACGACAAAAACCAGTAAAGAGGACTTATTTACACGGATACTAAATACTCAAGTACTAATTAACAGCAAATTTGTTAAAAATATATATTTTATTTTAAAAGGAGGTTATCATACATTTAAAGAGTGTACACCGTCAGATCATTTTCCGATTGTATGTAGGATTTTTACTCCTGTACTGCAGTGTACAAAGGCGATGAAATCAAGGGTTCTGTAATCTATTGTCTATAAGTCTGATTTAAACTAATTAACTAAGATATTTAAAGATGAAACTGTCCGGGGACCTGGAGACGATCAATTTAGTTCCAAAATGGCGTGTTCAGTCAGCTAGCCAAAAACATTATTAACACTAGACTACAACTATGTCACGTCATTAATAGCCAATGATAATTTCACTTTCTACGGATTCGATTATACAATTATAGCGATACTGGGTTAGAAAGACGCGTGATATCTCTTGGATTATCACCATGGTAACTGGGAGGTGTTCAGACTCAAAAGATTTACTTTACAAACTGAGGTCTATGTTTTAATATCCATGTTCAACGGATAATTGAAGCTTAAATAGTAGGTATGATAAAATGTAATATTTACACAAATGGGTTCTTGTTATTATAAGCAAATCATTCAGTACACACTGAGTGTAAACGGATGTTTGGGAATTGGGAGTTGGGACACACCTTAGAAACACTTAATAGCTAATCGTAGTAGCCTTACATTTAATAACCGATATATAACTGGTGTCCCTCACGTTATTATATCAGGTCTGTTACTATGGAAACGTCCGAGGGGCTAGTTAAAGAATTCAACTTGGAAGTTTAGTCACAGTTCAATAAAAATTACTGCCACTAAAAGTAAAAGCCATTATGATTAGTGTACTCTACGCATTCAATTATAACAATTTACTTGGTTAGCAAATCACGTGATATCTCTGGAATTATCACCATGGTAACTAGGAGGTGTTCAAACTCAAAAGATTTACTTTACGAACTCAAAAGATTTACTTTACAAACTGAGGTCTATGTTTTAATACACAAATGGGTTCTTGTTATTATAAGCAAATCGTTCAGTACACACTGAGTGTAAACGGATGTATGGGAATTGGGACACACCTCAGAAACAATTAATAGCTAATCGTAGTAGCCTTACATTAAATAACCGATATATAACTGGTGTCCCTCACGTTATTATATCAGGTCTGTTACTATGGAAACGTCTGAGGGGCTAGTTAAAGAATTCAACTTGGAAGTTTAGTCACAGTTCAATAAAAATTACTGCCGCTAAAAGTAAAAGCCATTATGATTAGTGTACTCTACGCATTCAATTATAACAATCTACTTGGTTAGCAAATCGCGTGATATCTCTGGAATTATCACCATGGTAACTAGGAGGTGTTCAAACTCAAAAGATTTACTTTACGAACTCAAAAGATTTACTTTACAAACTGAGGTCTATGTTTTAATACACAAATGGGTTCTTGTTATTATAAGCAAATCGTTCAGTACGCACTGAGTGTAAACGGATGTATGGGAATTGGGACACACCTTAGAAACAATTAATAGCTAATCGTAGTACATACATGGCGAGATCTCCATCCAAAAGGATTAGTCTGCGTCGACTGCGTCATTACTTTGTATTATACAACTTCGGCGGGTAACATTTCTCCATCCCTTTCGGTCTGCAGCTAATCTTCTCATACAATCAATCGTGAGTCCATTACGATCCAATCTCTGCTCAGCATCCTCAATGAATACATCATTTAAGCTCTTCCTAGGCCTGCCTCTTGATCTCTTCCCATGCTTGGGTTTCCATTCAAGTAAATAGTTGGGCAACCGATCTTCAGGCATTCTACTGACATGTCCAAACCAACGCAGCCGTTTTGTTGTTATTATGTCAGCAAGGGCAGTTATTGATGCCCTTCTTAAAACATCCTCATTACTTACTCGATGGAACCACCTCACTCTCAGGATTCTTCTTAAGCAGTACTGATGGAAAGACTCCAATCTTCTTGTCTGCACTTGAGTCGTGTTCCATATCTCACATCCATAGGTCAGAATGGTAAGAACAGCTGCGATGTAGATTCGCACTTTGTTGTTAATGCTTATGTTCTTATTCTTCCAAATGTTGTTGAGTTGGTTAAAAGCTCCGGTTGCTTTTCCAATCCTGACACTTATTTCTTTATCAATCTTGCCATCTGATGTAATTTTGGCACCCAAATAAGTGAATTGAGTGACCTGCTTTGCAGAGTTTCCATCGACAGTTATATCTATGGTCCTATTCTCTGGGAGTGGGTGCTGCGATGTATCTTTCCCAATGACCATGATCTCTGTTTTCTTTGCGTTCATCTTTAAACCCCCAAGTCCACAGTATTTCGCAATATTGTCCGTAGTTTCTTGCAGTCCTTCAACAGTGTCATCCATTCCTGCGATGTCATCAGCATAGTCAAGATCAATGACACATTTTTCCGGTTGTCTGGAACTTTGTCTGTACTGAAGTGTAAAACCACGGGATATATTCTTAAACTTCTCTGCAAGTTCTAATCCCCAGTTAAGTACAAGATTAAAAATAGGGGGCCCTTGCACATCACCTTGTCCAGTCCCCGAATCGACATCAAATCGTAGTAGCCTTACATTAAATAACCGATATATAACTGGTGTCCCTCACGTTATTATATCAGGTCTGTTACTATGGAAACGTCCGAGGGGCTAGTTAAAGAATTCAACTTGGAAGTTTAGTCACAGTTTAATAAAAATTACTGCCACTAAAAGTAAAAGCCATGATGATTAGTGTACTCTACGCATTCAATTTTAACAATTTACTTGGTTAGCAAATCGCGTGATATCTCTGGAATTATCACCATGGTAACTAGGAGGTGTTCAAACTCAAAAGATTTACTTTACAAACTGAGGTCTATGTTTTAATACACAAATGGGTTCTTGTTATCATAAGCAAATCGTTCAGTACACACTGAGTGTAAACGGATGTATGGGAATTGGGACACACCTTAGAAACAATTAATAGCTAATCGTAGTAGCCTTACATTTAATACCCGATATATAACTGGTGTCCCTCACGTTATTATATCAGGTCTGTTACTATGGAAACGTCCGAGGGGCTAGTTAAAGAATTCAACTTGGAAGTTTAGTCACAGTTCAATAAAAATTACTACCGCTAAAAGTAAAAGCCATTATGATTAGTGTACTCTACGCATTCAATTATAACAATTTAATTGGTTACCAAATCGCGTGATATCTCTGGAATTATCACCATGGTAACTAGGAGGTGTTCAAACTCAAAAGATTTACTTTACAAACTGAGGTCTATGTTTTAATACACAAATGGGTTCTTGTTATTATAAGCAGAGTTAGAATTAACCCAAATATCAGGGACACGAATGACTACTCCAGGATTTAAGAAACTAAACTTTCAACACTGAAAACATTCAGATTCTTGCCAAATATATTTCGATTGTAGTCATCTCCAGTGACATTGAACCTAAAAAATGTTAAAAGGTTAGTAAAACTCAAACCGTTACAAAATTAAGAATCCGAAAAAGTTATTATAAGCAAATCGTTCAGTACACACTGAGTGTAAACGGATGTATGGGAATTGGGACACACCTTAGAAACACTTAATAGCTAATCGTAGTAGCCTTACATTTAATAACCGATATATAACTGGTGTCCCTCACGTTATTATATCAGGTATGTTACTTATACTATGGAAACGTCCGAGGGGCTAGTTAAAGAATTCAACTTGGAAGTTTAGTCACAGTTCAATAAAAATTACTGCCACTAAAAGTAAAAGCCATGATGATTAGTGTACTCTACGCATTCAATTATAACAATTTACTCGGTTAGCAAATCGCGTGATATCTCTGGAATTATCACCATGGTAACTAGGAGGTGTTCAAACTCAAAAGATTTACTTTACGAACTCAAAAGATTTACTTTACAAACTGAGGTCTATGTTTTAATACACAAATGGGTTCTTGTTATTATAAGCAAATCGTTCAGTACACACTGAGTGTAAACGGATGTATGGGAATTGGGACACACCTTAGAAACAATTAATAGCTAATCGTAGTAGCCTTACATTTAATAACCGATATATAACTGGTGTCCCTCACGTTATTAGGTATATCAGGTCTGTTACTATGGAAACGTCTGAGGGGCTAGTTAAAGAATTCAATAAAAATTACTGCCACTAAAAGTAAAAGCCAATGATTAGTGTACTCTACGCATTCAATTATAACAATTTACTTGGTTAGCAAATCGCGTGATATCTCTGGAATTATCACCATGGTAACTAGGAGGTGTTCAAACTCAAAAGATTTACTTTACAAACTGAGGTCTATGTTTTAATACACAAATGGGTTCTTGTTATCATAAGCAAATCGTTCAGTACACACTGAGTGTAAACGGATGTATGGGAATTGGGACACACCTTAGAAACAATTAATAACTTAACACATCAGCCTTATATCTAATAACCGATATATAACTGGTGTCCCTCACGTTGTATCAGGTCTGTTACTGTGGAATAACGTCCGAGGGGCAAGTTAAAGAATTCAACTTGGAAGTTTAGTCACAGTTCATTATTTGGTAAAATGAACAGGGACTCCATGAAATGCCGTTAATAAACATTACTGCCACTGGATTACAAGTGTGTCACGTCATTTCTAGCCAATGATTTAGATTATTATTATCATACGATATTTGGAGTACCTGCAGCATAAGGAGAACTCGAAATTCTAGTCTTGAACATATAATAGTTCAAGGGATATAGTTATAGCAAAAACGATCGGGTTAGGTCGCATCGACAATGCCAATAGCAAAAATATGTTTGATCTTCAAAAGTACACTAAGGTAAGCGACAAAAACCTTCATTTACATTGGCATGCACCACAATATTCGTTTGTTCATCTGCATATGCAGGTAGCAGCTTAATTATGGCCCACTGAATGACTGAACCGTAATATTGATTGATGATACACCGGTCAGATTGAATCTGGAAACAATCAAACAAATGACATGCAACTCAGCAAGCGATCAAATTAAAGCTGGAAGTGAATAGAATCTGTTATCAAATGTTAAGCTTAATTTCAATACGGTCATAGACAGCGAACAAAACAACAGTGAATCGATTATAAACTACGTTAGGAAGTGAAGTTACAGAGCCAGACAAAATTGATGAGCGCTCGATTTTATCACAGAATTTCGAACTGCAGAGTGATTTTACGCCGCGCATAGCTCACGTGACTCAATATAAGCTCTCCTATTGGCGCAAACGTCTCAGCCAATCAGCATCTACGGCACTTTTCTGCCGTAATTGAGTCGTATTTCTACCTACCAGGACCGTCGACGAGTCCAACTCGGCGCGCGTCCTGGTAGGTTGTAAACCTACAACCTAATCTCTATGTTAATGAACATAATGATAATAGCCTGGGGTCCTTAGGTAAATTTTGTTATGTCACAACATTTTTCTATGAAATGTTAAAAATAACCCTAGTGTTTACATACGTTATCAGCCAAGTAATCGTTATTTCAATCACTGAGGTAGGTTATTCACATTTAATATCCACCAATTTTAACCTTAAAAGTTGTTTTGGACTGAAAATTCTTTTGAACTGACTCAGCAAAGGGGATTTTCTATTGTAGTTTCATGATAGAACACACCTAGGGCCAAAAATAGTGGATAAAAAAGCAAATTTTCCCGTTTGTGTGATTTTATCCACCAAAAACGGCTCTAAAGGCTGAAAGGAAACAGTTTGTTAAGTTCGTATGAAACTATATCCATTTGTTATGGCCCTAGAGTAGTAATTGTAAGCATTTTCAGCTTCTAGACAAGATAATTGGGGTCTAACAATGGATAACCTGCATTATTGACACAGAATTTGGCTTTAAAATAAAATTTATCTTGAAGCTCCAGTATATTATCCACCAAAAATGGCCTAGAAAGTAAATCTTCTATTCTATCATTAACTTGAAACGATTTCCAACCTGATCCGGTAACTGAGTAAAGCTGATGAACTTGCTGACCAATATAATTTTTTCAGTTGAAAATTTTCGGTATTGAATTTTATTTCATAGTTTTATTATCCACCATATATAGCCTTAAATTTGAAATCTTTCCTCATTTTTGCCTCTTATCATAGAGGCAAATCGATTTGCTACAATTCTATCTTTAAATGATCACCTTAAATTAACCACAAGTAAAGTTACAGGCCAATCAATGATATATCCACCAAACCCTTCTGAAAAGTATATCCACCATTATTAGCCCGGATTTAAATGCATGTATCTCTGCTCATAGGCGCGGCATAGTAGACATTTTATTCTTTTTGTAAAAGTTGTACTATCACAAATCTGTAGATGTCACACAGTTTTATCAAAATATTGAGTATATTCAACAAATGAGATTTTCTAGAAGTTGAAATTTTTCCCGTGACAGATTCGTTAACATAGTTTTTGAAAGTGCCCTATGAGCTATGAGGCAGAATGTTACTTCGCGACATCTACCTTACTCTTAAGAAGGCCTACAGTTGTGATTCGTCAGAAATTTACCTCTCAAAGGTATCACATCTTAATGTTAATTTGTTTTTGGGTTTTACACGGAAATGCGACCACGTGCCAAATAGTAATATTACACCACTGCTGTTGATACATACATTACTTAAAATTGAAAAGTTTGATTTTAATTGAATCATACATTAAAAGCTAAATTACTAAGTTGTTCATTAGTATTACGTCATATTGACCAGACGTGGTTTAAAGTCTTAGATGGCTCAGCAACCGAAATCAACTGCTCAGTGCTTCTATGCCTTTGAGAGTCTTCATTCAGAGACTTGATAGGGTCTGAAGCACTATGTCAACTATGCTCTAGGTGTAATTTTCACAATTTCTTTTAATTGTTCTAATTTTAGAATGATTAAATAATCAATTATACTGTTATAGAATGATCCTTAGATGGTCAGGTATACTCTGTTTATTCACATTGAGTGCCACTTTGGAACAAGATGACCCCCCTGTTACCTGCTACATACCCATCATCACCAATGGTTTTGTGACAAATCATGACAACAAAGAGCTGAACATCGGGGAGGCATTGACAGTTCAGTGCGGTACTGATTATGAACTTTCACGTAATACAAAGAGTGTATGTCAGGATGATGGGTAAGCAAGATTATTTTGTTTATATTTATATATTAAAAAGTCCTAGATTATCAATATAGTTTGAACTAATTTCTGGATTGCTAATAATGAACAAATAAGTTTGTCTCTCAAGTGACAAAGGTGTTAACTTATCGAACTGAAAAGTATTATATCACAATTTGACTTCATCGCAGGAGTTACAAGCCATCTGAACCACTATGCAATGCCAAAGTATGCGATGCTCCTGACATTGTTAATGGTAAACTGGTTCCAAGTGGAGACACAATAAATCCTGATGTAAAAGTTGCGGTTGAGTGTGATATTGGTTACCTTCTCAGCAGTTCCAACAACAAGATCAAATGTGTGACAAACAACATATTTGATCCTTTTAATCTTCCCACATGCAATGGTAGGTGCAGTTTAGACTGACTTATAATGTCAATTTGAATATTGAAACTATTACTCATACTGTTTTCCTTTCAATTTGTATGTGCAATTTATGTAGATCAGTTCTGCTTATAATATTATCATGTGCCTGAATGATTTAAACGTTAATAATAACATAATATGTTAATAATGACATAATATGTTAATAATAACATAATAATAATATGTTAATAATGACATAATAAATTGATATGTTAATAATGACATAATATATTAATATGTTAATAATAAAAACCCCACAGCTCAGAACTGTGATGAGGATACAGTAGTCCCCAACGGCAAAATAACAGGACCAACTCCGTACATCTCCCCGGGTAGCAAGCTTCTCATTCAGTGCTCACAGGGGTACAAAGAGGTTGATATCAACATTACTTGCGTCACTCTGAACAAGTTCAACCCAGAAGATGGGATAAACAGGTTGGCTGATTTTCTGATGACCACCTTATTTTTTGTTTGTGCTGTTTTTGGGCTCACAACTCTAAGCAGTTGAGCATTTTCGTTGATCTTAGATGTTGTAAATTTCTGGAAT
>NW_026971929.1:0-17854 GCF_026151205.1 Bolinopsis microptera | reverse complement strand
GTCTGGGGTTTTACCTCTTTTTTTTACACTTGTTTTTTTTTCCTTTTCCCTTTTTTTGGGGAAAAAAAAAGGGGGGCCCAAAAGTAAAGGTTACGAATGGGGGGTTTTTTTGCGGGAAAAAAAAAACGGGGGGATTTTGGGGGTTTTTTCCCATTTAGGGGGGGTTTCAAAATATATGTCGTTTTTGCTTTTTTCGTTTTACCATTGGTTTTCAAAAACTTGGGCCCCCCACCCGCGCCCCCGGGATTGGCTTGCGGAGATGTGGTTTTATAAGCTGTTCTGTGGTCAATGAATGGGGCGGGCGCACGGAGGCGTTTTTTTTTAAAAGTATTAACTAGTAATTTTAAAAATTTTTTTTAAAAATTAAGGGCCCAAAACTTAAAAACGGGGGGGCACCCGCGTAGTGATTGATTTTTTCCCAAATTATTTTATGCTGATTAAAAGGGCTTATATTAAATTTAATTTTAAAATGGAAAAATCTGCGTCCCCCCAAGGGAAAAAAAACAACGGGCGAAAATTCTTTGTTTTTTTTATTTAAACCGTCACTTTTTCGTTTTTCCCCCCCCGGGAGTGGCCCGGGGGGGAATATGGGACTGTGGGAGAAAATATTTTCCCCCATTTTTTTCGAAAAATATTAAATTTGGGCGGGGTTGTTTTAAATTTTTTGGGGCCCTGGTTAAAAAATTTGGGGAATACCCTGGGGAGGGGGGAACCCCTTGTTATCATTTTGGATAAACAGTTTTTTTTTTTTTTTCCTTTTTTGGGTGTTTTTGGGGGCCCGGGGAGTACATTATTGAATGTTTAAAAACGTTTTTATTATTATTTTATTTTTTCCGTTTTTTTGATAATTTTTTTTAAAATTTTGAAAATTTTTTTTTTGGGGGACAAAGTACCAAATCTTTGTTAGGTGGGAAAAATTTAAAAAAAACTTAAATGCACATTTTTTTTTGGTTTGGATTTTACCGGGGGTTTTCCTTTGGGGGGGAAAAATTTGGGGGGGGACAATTAAGTTTTCATTAAAAAAAAAAAACTTTAATCGGGCTTGGCCTAGGGGTTTTTTACATTTTAATGGGGGGACCAATCGTTTTGTAGGGGTTTAAAACCCCGGATTTTTTATTGAAAAAAACCCGAAATTGGGAAAAAAAAAAGTATTTGGGGATTTTAGTTTAAAACAATAAACTAGGGTTGTGACCAAATTTTTTTGATCGGGGGGGGGTCGCAAAATCCAAGGCGGGAAACCACCGGAAAACTCCCGGGGATTTTGGGTTTTTGCCCCATTTTTTTTTGTTTTCGTTTTTGTGGTATAAAGCAAAAAAAAAAAAAAAAAAAAACATGGGGCTGTTTTTAAAAGTTTCCCCTATTTGGGTTTTCTTTTGGGGTTTTTTTTTTTCAGGAAAAAAAGCGTTTAGTTCGTTGAAGTTTTTTTTTCGTGCGTTTTTAATTTGGGGGTTTTAAAGGGGGTTACCGCACTTTGGCCCCCCCAAAATTGAACCCCTCGAAAATAAAATTTTTTACAATTAAAACCCGGGGGACCCTGATCCTGGGGCTAACCCAAAACCCTCCCCCCACCTTTCCCCAAAAACCCAAGGGCTAAAACCCTAACCCCGATCAATTGGGACCCTAGTGAAAATTACATTCAAATTGTGGGGGGGGGTTTCCCAATTTTGTCGGGGGTTAATTTGTGGGGGGGGTCGATTGTTGGGGGGGGCAATTTATGTTTTTTACTAGGCCCCTTGAATTCCCGGGGGGGGAAAAAGGGGGCCCCCCAGTGTAAATTTACATGGGGGGGTTTTCAATTTGGGGGGGGTAATTGTCGGGGGTTTCCAAAATTTTTTTCGGGGGATTCAAAAAACTGTCCGGTTTTTTTTTCAGAGGCCCTATTTTTGGCCCACCCCCCCACTGATTTGTTAGAAAAAACAAAAAAAAGGGGCGAAAAAAAAAAAATTCCTTTAAAACGAAAAAGTCCCTTTTTAAAAAATTTTTTTTCCCACCCAACCCAAAACCCTTTTTTTCACAAAATATTTCGGGGGCCGGGGAAACCCCCCCTCTTAGATGTGGGGCCCCCGTTTAGGAAAATTCCTTTTGGTTTTTTTGGAAGTGCAAGGGGAAAGGGTTTTGTTTGGCTTTTTTTTGTTTTTTTTTTTTCCGAGTTTTAATTTTTGTTATTTCAAAAAAAAGGGGGTTTGAGGGGGACCAAATCAAGGGGTTTTTACCCCAAAATTTTTAAACCTTTTTTTTAAAAATCATTTTAAACTTTTTTTTGGGGGGATGGGTGGGGCCCCAGTGGTTCGCCGGGGGGCCCCCGGCCCCCCCTGGGCCCGGCCCAAAAAATCAAAACCCCCCGGGGGGAAACCTTTTCCCGGCCCCGGGCCCAAAAAAAATTTTGGGCAAATTCGCCGGGGGGGGAAAAACCCCGGCCCCAATAAAAATTTTCCCCCCCCGGGGCCCGGGGGCCAAAAAATACCATATTTTTAAACGGGGGCCACAGGGGGGGGGGATTTCATGAATGGGGTTTAATTACGAAGATTTCAAAAGGGGAAAAACAAAATTTTTGAAAAAAAAAGTTTATTTTACGGGTAGTAAACTTTTAAAAAAAAAACCGTGGTTTTCTTTTTCCCAGTATCGGGGGGATTTTTTCCCTTATTAATTTTTTGGGGTATTTTTTTCCTCCGGGGAAATTTGCGAAAAAAAACATACGTAAAAATTTAAAAAAAAAAGTGAAAAAATTTGCACGCAGCAAAAAAGGGTAAATTTTGCAGTGTGCAAAAAAGAAGAAAAGTTTTTTTAAAAACTTAGGGTTTAAAATTTTTTTTGGGGAATGGGGGGCCTTTTTTTGGTTTTTTGGGGGGAATTATTTTTTTTAAACCCCCCCGGGGTTTCCCAAGGGTTTTAAAATTTACCCAGGGGGGGGTTTTCCGGGGAGGGGTTTCCCCTGGGTTTTCCGGGATTTTTAAAGGGTTTTGGGAAAAAAAAATTAAAAGTTTTGGCCCTTTGGAGGGTTTTTCCCCTTTTAAAAATTTGGTTTTTCCCCAAAAAGGCACAAAGGGAAAAACCTTTTTTTAAATTCCTCAAGTTTTTGGGGTTTAAAAGGGAAGGGGGGCCCGCCCCCCCTCGGGGGTTTAAACCCTTTCCCGTTTGGGCTTTCCACCCCGGGGCCTAAAATTTTTTTAAAAAAAATTTTTTTCTTTGGTTTTTCCCTTTTTTTCGGGGACTACAGTTTGGTTAAATTTTCCCCCCCGGGGCCCCGGGCCCCCGGCAAAAAAAAATTTTAATTTATTTCCCGGGCCCCCCCCCCAAACCCCCCCCAAATTTTTTTTTCCATTTGGGCCAGCCCCGGGCCCGGGGCCCCCGGGGGCGACTTTGGGGGGTTTCCCCGGGGGCCCAAATTTTTGGGGCCCCCCGGGGGCCCCGGGGTCGGAACCCTTTTTGGCCCCCGGGGGTTGGGCCCCAACTGGGGGGTGAGTGAAAAATTTTGGGGTTTAATTTTTAAAAACGTTTTGGGGGCAAAACCCCCTTTTTTCAAAATAAATTTAAACGTGTTAAAACCCTTTCGGGGTCTTTAAACCCCCAACCTTTTTTAAATTTTTTAAAATTTCCCTTCCAAATTTTACCCTTTTTCTTTATCTAAAAAACAATCCCCCCAACTAAACTTTTTAATTTTTACCCCCCCCCCCTTCCCCCCCCCCCCCAACCCCCCCCCCCCCCCCAAAAACCCCAAACCCCCCAAAAAAAAACCCCCCTTTTAAAAAAAAACCCCAAAAACCCCCCCCCAAATTTTTAAAAAAAATTTAAAATTTCCCCCCCCCCCAACCCCCCCAAATTTTTTAACCAAAATAAAAACCCCCAAAAAAAAACCCCCCCAAATTTTTTTTAAATTCAAAAAACCAATTTTTTCCCAAAAACCCCCCCTTCCTTAAAAAAATTTTTCCCCCTTTAAATTTAAAACAAAATTTGCCCCACACCCCATTTTTTTTGGTTTTTTTTTTTAAAGTTTTTTCATTTGAAAAAAGGGGGGGAACCCCCCCCCCCCCCCCCCCCCCCCCCCATTGTTGGGGGTACCCTTTTTTTATAATTTTTTAAAAGGTTTGGGCCCCGGGAAAGGGGGCCCCATTTAATTCTTTTTTTGGGGCCCCAGGGGGTTTTTTTTTTTGTTTTTGGGCCCTTTCCCATTTTCCCTTTTTGATGCGGTTAAAAATTATTTGGGGGCCCCAAATTTCCGGGCCCCGGGGTGATAAAAAATTTTTTTGGGGGTTTTTTTTTTGGGGGGGTTTTTAACAAAACTTATTTACAAATTAAATTTGTTTTATTTCCCAAGTTTTGTTTCCCCTTTTAGATTTTTCTTAAAAATTTAAAACTTTTTTGGGAAAAGGAAAATTTAAACCAAAAATTCTTGAAACGGGTTCCACCAAAAACAAAAAATTTAACGTTTATTTTTCCAGGGCAAGCCCCAAATTTTTTTTGGGAAAAAAAGGGTCCGTCTTTTTTCGGGTTTTATTGGGGGGGGCCCCGGTTAATTTTCCTTTTTTCCCCCAAAATTCCCCATTTTTTTTTAAAGGGTTTTTTTCCCCTTTACCTCTTTTTTTTGTTTCTTTATTTAAAGGGGATATTTGGGCAGTGGGGGAAAAAAAACCCCCCTTATTTAAAAGGGTTTTAAGGGGATTTGGGGGGAAATTTTTTTTTGGGGGGGCCCCCCAAAAAATTCTCGCTTTTGGGGAGTGGGGTTTTGGGCCCTTTTTAAAAACTGTTTTTTTTAAAACTTTCCCAGGAAAAAACCCTCGGGGGTTTTTCCAAAAAACCCGGGGTTTGGAGAAAAATTAACTTTTTTTACGGGAAAAAAAAACAAAAAGTATTTTTCCTTTTAATTTTCTTGGGTTTAATTTAGTTAATTTAAAAATTGGGTTTAATTTCTTTTTTTTTCTTTCACCCACGGGTTTTTCCGCAAAAACAGTTTTTTTTAACCCCAGTTGGACCCCACAAAAATTTTTTGGGGGCTTGTTTTGATACAAAGTTTTAGATTTAAATTTTTTCCCTTTTTTTAATTTGAATTTTTCTAAAAAATTGGGGGGGGAACTTTTTTTTCTTTTTCCCCCCGTTTGGGATTTTTTTTTTTTTAATGGGAAATTTTAAAAAAGGGGGGAAAATTTGGGCCATTTTTTCCCCCCTTAGCCCTTTTTTGGTTTTGGGGGTTTTGGGGGTTTTTAAAATTTTTTTTACATGGGGGGGGGCCCCCATTTTTGCTTATTGCCTTAAAAACATCCCCCCGATGGGATGTTTTTAAATTTAATTTTAAAAAAGGTTTTCTTTTTTTTTTTTTTTTTCCCCAAAACCAAAAAACTTAAAAAAGTTTTTAAAAAACCCCTTTTAAATTTTTTCCCGGAATTTTTAAAAAAAAAATGTCCCCCCCCCCCGGGGTTTTTTGAAAGGGAAAAATTGGAAAAATTTTCAAAAAACCAGGGGGGAAGGGCCAAAAAAGGGGGGGCCTGTTGGGGGGAACTCAAAGGGGGGGGAAAAAAAATACAAAAACCCAAAGGGGGGGGGGTTTTAAAAAACCCCGGGGATTTTTAGGGATTTGGGGCCCAAAGAAAAGGGGGCGGGGAGAAAAACCCCCCAAGGGGTTTTTTAAAATTAACCCTTTGGTGGGGGAAAAGCTTGGGGGAATTTAACAGGGGGGAATTTTTTTAAAACCAGGGGTGGGAAAAGGCCTGGGGAATTTTTCCGGGGGGTTTTTTAAAAAATTTATCCCTTTGGGGGGGAGAAAGGGCTAAAAACCCAAGGGGAAAAAAAAATTTTAAACTTTGGTGGGAGTAAGTTTGGGGGGAATTTACAGGGGGGGTTTTTAAAAACCTTTGGGTTTGGAGTAAGCTGGGATTTAAAAGAGGATTTTATTTAAAAAAGGGTTAGGGGGGGGGGGAATACGAGGATTTTTAAACTTTGGGTGATTTAATTTTTAGGGGACAAAGAGGTTTTTTTTAAACCAGGGGTTTGGAGAAAAAGGTTTTGGCCCCCCCCTACAGAAAGATTTAAAAAAAATTTTTGGGGGGGAGAAAAAGTTTAGGGGGGACTAAAAAAAAATTTTTTTAAAAAACCTTTGGGTTTGGGGGGTTAAAGCTGGGGGCCCTTTTGGGGGGAAAAAACCCCCTTCCCTTTTGGGGGCGGTTTTTTTTGGAAAATTTTTTTTGGAAATAAAAATTTTTTGGGATTTTCCGGGGGGACCTTTTGGGGGTTTGGGGGTCAACCCCAAAAGGGGAAAAATTTTTTAAAATTTTAGGGGGTGAAATTACTTTAAATTTTCCACTACCATTTTTTTTTGTTTTGTAAGGGGGGGGATGGGGGTCTTTAAAAACTCCCCCCCTTTGGGCTGGGTTCCCACTTTTTTTTTAAAACCCCCGGGTTCCCCTTTTGGGGGAAAAATTTTGGGGTTTTTATTAAAATTCCAAAAAATATCCCGAAAAATATTTTTAGGGAAAAAGGGGGGGGGGCCCCCCCATTTAAGGGGGGGAATTTTTTCCCCAAAAATTTTAAAATTTGGGGTAAAAAGGGGGAAAAAAATTCCCCGGGGCCTTTTGGCTTGGGGGGGGGGGGGGCCACCCAAAAATAAAAACTCCCAAAAAATTGGGGATCCCAGAAATTTGTGGGGCCAAAGAGAAGGTTTTTTAAATGGACTTTTTTTTTTTTTTCCCCCTGTTTTTTAAAGGGTTTAAGGGGGGGGGGGGACGAGGACAATAGTTTTTTTTTAAAAATTCGAAATTTTCCCTCCCTGGGGGGGGGGCCCGGGAAACCCAAACCCCCACTTTTTTTTTACCCCCCCAGGTTTTTATTTCCCGGGGAAATTGGGGGGAACTTTTAAAAAACCCCAAGGTAAAAAAACGGGGGGGGGAGGGTTTTAAAAAAAACCCGGGGGGGCCCCCCAAAATTTGGGGTTTTCCTATTTTTTAAAAACCTTCGACCCGGGGTTTTCCCCGGGGTTTTTCGAAATTTGGGGGTTTGGCCCCGGGGGCCCTTGGTTTAAATTTGGAAATTTTGGGTTTTTCGTTTTTTCCCATAACCAAAGGGTTTTTTCCCGGACGTTTTGGGTTTTATCAAGGGGTTTTTACTATTTCAAAAATATAAAAAAACCGCGGGGAAATTTTTGGGACGTTTCCAAAGGGGGAAAAAAAGAAGGGGGGTTCGGGGGGGGAAAAATTTTACGTTTTCCCCCCAAAATTTTGAAAATTTTTCCCGGTAAACAAAAATTTGTTTTTGGGGAAAAGGGGGGGGAAGGGGGCCCCCCCCCTTACAGGGATAAAACATTTTTTTTGGTAGGGGGGGCCCAAAAGGGGCCAAATACAAAAAAAAAGGCAAAGGGAAAGGGTTGGGTTTTTTCCCCTTTCTTTTTAAAAACGGGGTTTTTAAGGTTTTTTGGGGGGAACCCCCCCCTCCCCCCCGGGGGCCCCCCCTTTGGGGAAAGTTGGGTTTCCCCTTTTTTCTGTTTTAAATTTTTTTTGGGGGGGTTTCCGTCAATTTCTGGCTTTTTTTTGGGGAGATGGGTTTCCTTTGGGTTTTGGGGGAAACCTTTTGGTTTTTTTTAGGAAAATATTTGGGGGCTTAATTTCCCTTTTGGGGGGGCATTTGGAAAAAAAATTTTTTATTTTTTTTAAAGGGGGGTTTTTTTCAAAAGGGGGTTTCGGGGGAATTTTTGGAAAGGGGGGAGGGATTTTGGGTATGAAAAACCTCACCAAAAAAAAAGGCCCGAAAAAAAAGGGGGGAAAAAGGGGGGGAAAAAAAGGGGGGTTTTAGGGGAAATTTTTTCCCCCCGGGAGGGGGGGGGGGAAATTTTTTTCCCCTTTTTTTGGCGCCTTTACCACTTCCCCAACCCCGGGGAATTTTTGGGTTTCAAAAAGGTAAATGGGGGTTTAATTGGGGTTCCCCAATTATCCCAAAAACCTTTGGGGTTGGGGTTAAAATTTTTTTCCAGAAACCCAAGGGTTCTTAAAAAAAAAAATTTGGGGGAAAAAAGGATTTTTTCGATATTTACTTTTTTTTTTCTAAATTTTTTCTTTTTCGGGGCGGGAAATTTTTTGGTTTTTTATTAAATTTTCCCCCTTAAAACCCAAACCTTTTTTTTCCAAAACCCAAAAAACCCCAAATTTTTGGCCCAAAAAAAATTTCCCTTTTTTTTTTTTTTTTTTCAAAAGGGGTTTTTAAATTTTTTTTTCCCCAGGGGGGGGGATTTTTCCCCGGCCCCCGGGTTTGGGGTTTCGGGGGCCCCGGGGCTGGGGGGGGGCCCACGGGGAAAAGTGGGGATTAGTCAAGGAAAAAAAAAAATTTTCTTTTTAAAAAATCGTAAACTGGGAAAAGGGGGAGGTTTGTGTTTTCCCGGGTTTGGGGGCCGCCCCCCGCTTTCCAAAAAAAGAGGGAGGAACGGGGGTTTGGGGCACCAAAAAAGGGGGGAAAAAAAAAACCCCCAAGGTGGGGGGGGGACCCGGAGGGCCCGGGGTTTGGGGGAAAAGGGAAAAAAAAGTATGGTGGGGGGAAACCAAATCTCTGGGGGGAAAAACCCTTTTAACCCGGCCGGGAAGGGGGGGGGGGAAATTTGGGGTTTGGGATTTTTTCCCTTTTTTTTTATCGGGGAGGGGTTCCGGGAAAAGGGGGGCCCCGTTAACAAAAGGCGGGGGGAAGGGGGCTTGTGCGGGGTTTCCCCGGGGGAGTAAAAAGTTTAAAGGGGGGAAAAACCAAAAATCTCCGGGGAGGAGGGAAAATCCCGGGGGTTTGGAGAATATTTAAAAAAATTTTTCCATGAATTGGGGGGGGAAAGGGTTCTGAAAAAAAGGGGGGAAACAATTTTTCCTTTTTTTCCCAATTTTTCCTTTTTTCCCAATTTCCCTTTTAAAAAGGTTTTCCTTTTTTTTAACAATTTTCCCTTTTTTTTCCCAAAAGTTTTTTTTTAAAAAGGGGTTTTTTTTTAAAAATTTTTCCCTTTTAAACCCCAAAGGTTCCCTTTTTTAAACTTTTCCCTTTTTAAAAAAGGGTTCCCTTTTTAAACAAGTTTTTTTTTTCCCAAATTTTTTTCACGTAAAAAAAAAACCTTTTAAAAAATTTTACCCCCCAAAGGGGGAAAGTGACGTTTTAAAGCAAAGGTTTTTGTGGGTCCAAGCCCCCGGGGAAATTTAAATGTGGGGAAAACCCCGTTTCCCCTGGGGTTAAAAGGCCCAATCCCAAATTTTTTTCCCGGGTTTTCGGGCAGAAAAAAAGGAAACAAAAGGAAAAAAAAAAAAATTTAAAAAAAATTTTTTTCCTTTTTTGAAAACATGCGGGGGTCCCTTTAAAAAAAACCTTGGGGCGTAAAAAAACTAAAACTGTAATAAAAAACGGGGTTTAAATTGGGTTCCCCAATTTAATTAAAAAGTTTTTTTTTTAGGGTTTCTTAAACATAACTTTTAAATTCCGGGTTTTTGCGGAAAGGGTCCCGGCCCCGTCCCCCCCCCAAAAACCCCCTTCCGGGGGGGGTTTTGAAGGGGGGAATTTTGCCCCCAACCTTTCCCCAGGGGGGATTTGGAATTTTCAAAACCCGGCTGTTTTTGGGGCGGCGATTTGGGGGTTTTAAAAAAACCTTTTTAAATTTCCCGGGATTTTAGGGGGGACGGTTGGGGAAATTTTAGTTTCCCCCGGTTTAAAAAACCCAAATTTTTGGGATTTAAATTTTTTCCCCCTCCAGGAAAACTTTCCCTTTTTTTACATTTTTTTCCCTTTTTAAATTTTTTTAAACCCTTTTTTTTAACCCCCAATTTTTAAAGGTTTATTTCCACCCCCTGGGGTTTACAAAAACCCCATGGGGGGGGGCCTTTTTTTTCCAATTTTAAAAACCCCAAATGGGGGCCTCAAAAGCCTTTTTCCCAAATTGCCCAATTTTCACCACAAACCCCATTTGAGAAACTCCCCCTTTTGGATGTTTTTTTTGGGGAAAGGGAAACCCTTTGGAAAAATTAAAGTTTTTGGTTTTTGGGGGGGTTAACGGCGGGGGGGAAAAAAGGGGAAAAAGGGCCCCAACTAAAAACCCACACCCTTTCCAAAAATGGGGGTCTTTTATTTTTTAAAGGGGGGCCAAAATTCCCCAGGGTTTTCGGGGGTTAAGGGGGGGGGGGACAAGATTTTTAAAAAAATCCAGGAAAAAAACAAAATTTTGGAAAAGTTTAAGTCTACCCCCCGGAAAAACCCAATTTGGGGCCCTCTGTACCCCCCAAAAAAATTTTCAAAAAGCTTTTTTAAAACCCCCAAAGTTTTTTCCCCACCCCACTTTTGGACTTTTTTAAAACTTTAAAAGCAGGTTTTTGGGCCCGGGGGAGGGGGGGGGGGAAACTCGATGGGAAAAGGGGGGGAACCATTTAAAAAACCCCTTAAATTTGGGGGTGGGGGGGGTAAGGGGGGGGTTAAATTTAAATTGTTACAAAAACCCTTTTCCCGGGGGCTAGGGAATTTAAGGGACTTTTTTAACCCGGGGGGGACAGGGCCCGGGGGTCGTTTTAAAAAAAAATTTTTACGGGAATTTTTGGGGGCACGGGGCCAGGGGAAAAAAAGGGTTTTCCCCAAAACCCCCCCCAGGGGGAAACAAAAAAAAACCCAATGGTAATGGGGAGGGGGGGGGGGAAGGGTAAAAAAATTGGGGGTTTAAAGTTTTTAAATTTTGGGTTGAGGGGGACAAATTGAATTTTCGAAAATTCGGGGTTTTTTTCTTTCCCAATGAAATTTAAATTTTTTAACATTTAAACCTTTTTCCTCGTTTTTTTTTTGAATTTAAAATTTTTAAACTGTGTGGGGGAAAAACCCAATTAAAAAAAAAGGGGGAACAAAAATTTACAAAAAAAGGTACAGGGGGCCGCCCCAAAAAACCTTTTGGGGAAAGGATAAACCCCTTCTAGATAAAAAATTTTTTTCCCCTTTTTTAAAGATCCCCCCGGTTTTGGGGGGGGTTTTTCTGGAGGGGGTTGAAACATTTTCCCCTTTTTTAAACCGGGGGAAAAAAGGGGGGGGGGCAACGGGGGGCCGGAGGATTTTTGCGGGGGGTTTGGATTTTTTGCTACTTTTTTTTGGGTTTTTTTAACTGGGGTTTTTGGTTTGGGCATTTGGCCTAAGGGGTCTGTTTTGATTATTTTTAATGAATTTTAAAAAAAAAAACCGTTTTTTTTAAAAATTTTTATTTTTTTTAGGGGCTTTTAAAAAAAAAACAAATTTTAACCCGGGAAAAAAAGGGAAAAGGGGGGGGGCGGGGGGCCCCCCAATTTTTTTCCTCCCTTTAAATTGTTTTTTTTTGGGCAAAAAGGGGAAACGCAAACTAAAAGGGGAAAACCAAAAAACTATTGGGCCACCCCGGGGGCAAGTTTAATTTGGGGGTTTTTCCACGTTTTTAAAGTTTCCCAAAAGGGGGGCGGGGGCAACCTTGTTCTTTTTTATGTGTTTTTCCAGAAAAAAACAAAAAACCCTTCTCAAAAAATTCAAGTTAAGTTTCTAAAGGGTTTTTTGGTTTTTTAAAAAGATTTTTTAAAGGCCCCTTTTAAAAAATTGGGTTTTGGGGAATTTTCTTTTTTTCCCCCCTAAAATTTTCTTTGGGAAAGGGGGGCGGTTTTTTTGGGGATTCTTTTTAAATTTTGTGGTTTAAACCTTTATTTTTTTAACCCCCCCTGAAATTTTGCCCCCAAGGTTTTTCCCAAAAAGGGGCGGGGAAATTTTTCCCATTTTGGTTTTAAAAAAAAAAAAAAATTCCCCGGGGGGTTCCCCGGGGAAAGGGGGAAAAGGCCCTTTTTGGGTTGGGGGGGTGGGGGGGGGGACTTTTTGGGATAAAAAGGAAATTTGGGGGGACCCCACGGGGACAAATTTTTTTTTCCAAACCAAATTTAAAAAGGGTCAAAAAAAAATAGTTTCCCCCCCCTGAGGTTTCTTTTGGGGGCCTTTAAATTAAAATTTATTTTTAGGGGAGGGAAAAAAAATTGGGGGGACCAAAAAAAATTCCGAAATTTTTAAATGTGAAAAAACCCCTTTTTTATGTTTTCATTTTAAATTTTGCAAAATTTTTTTTTAAATTAAAAATTTATTTTTTTTTAAACCTTTGGATTTTATTTAAATTTTTTTTTTGGATTTAAGGGCATCCCCCAAAAACCAAGAAAAAAGTGGGTATTCCAAAAAAAATTAAGGGTTCCCCATTTTTCCCTTATTTCTTTTGTTTAATTGGGGGAATATAATTTTTAAATTTCTGATAAATTTATCATGGGTAATCGCCCCCCCAAAAAGGTGCGGGGTTTCTTTATCTGTTTTACAGGGGGGGCCTTTTCATGGGAAACCCTTTTAAATCTGTTTCCAAAAACATCAATTCGGGGCAAGATTTAAAGTTTCATTCATTTGAAAAATTTTAAAAAGGGTTTAGTTTTACAGAAAAATTTCGGAAAAAATTTTACTGTTTGGGGGGACCGGGGTGGAAAAAGGGTTTTATTAGGGGCCAGCTGGTGGAAAAAAAAAATTTTTTTTTGGGGGGCCCTTTGTTTTACTTTCCAATACAGATTCATTCAATTTCTCAGAGCAGATCAACTTTTCCTAGACGATCTTCTTACTTTTGGGGAATAAATAGGGGGAGCTTTTAAGCTTGGGCTAAATTTTTCATCCCCACACTGCAAAAAAATTTGGCTTTTCCAAATTTGGTAACCACTTTTGGGGGGTTTATCTCCCCCTTTAAAGAAAAAATTGTATGTTTTTTGCTAAAGGGGGTACTAGAAAATCTGACCTTTTTTTCCCTTCCCCAACCCCCATTTTTCCTTATGTAAATTTTAAATCTTCGTATCCTTTTAAAACTGTTTTTGCTTTCATAAAATTTTTTAATTTAAAAAACTTACTATTATAAAATTTCCCCTTTTGACTCCCAAAAAAAAAAATTCTCAGGGAAACTTGGGGGGGGGGAATTTAAAAATTTTGGGTTTTTTTCGAAGGGGGGCATTTCCCCCCATTTATAAAGAAACAAATATTGGTGCCCACAAAGTGATTCTTTCGGGGTTTTTTTAAAAAAAAAACCTATGGAAAAAAAAAAAAATGGGGAAAGGGGTGTTATCCTTTTAGCCCATTGGGTCATATTTTTGTTTAAGGATGGAAAGTTGGGGTTAACTAATTTGGGGAATTTAATTTTTTTTTACAAAAAGGGACTCTTTTTAGTATGGTATTCTCCAATTTTTTGGTCCAATGCATGGTTTTGGGGGGGGCCCCAGTTGGGGGTGGTTAAGAATTTTTTTACTAAGAAAAAAAGAAAAGGGTTTTTGCACCGTGGTTTTTAATTTTAAACGGGGGGTCACGGGCAACCCGAAAAAACCCCTTTTTCAAATTTATAACCGGGGCCAAAAAAGTGCCAACCTGTTTTCAGTTTTTAAAAAAAACCCCAGATTTAAAAAACCAAAATTTCTTACACAAACACGAGCTTTTAATTTAGCAAAAAGTTTTGAAAGGGGGCCAATATTAAAAAACGTTTTTCCCAGTATTTAACAGAAAGGGGCCCGGATTTTTCTTTTTTTTTTTTGCAAGTCCCTTCATTCGTTTCTTGTAAATTTGCAACTGTAGAAAAGAAAAAAAAAAACCAAAACCCGGTAACCCTTTTTTTAAAAAAACCTTTTTGGGTTCTACCCCGGGGATTTTTTGCAAATCGGTTTAAATGTTTTTTTTTTGCAATTGGGGGGTTTACAAAATAAAAAAATCTTCGGGGGACAACTTTTTTTTCCTTGCAAAAAATTTCATTTTAAAATTTTTTTATCCTTTTTCCACACAAAAAACTTTTATATTGCCTCCCCAACCTCTTTTTTTTAAAAACGGGAAAATTTCAGTTTCTGGGCGGGAATCTGACTTTTTTTACTGCTTTTCCCCAATTTCCTTGAATTTGGGGATTCTATGAAAAAATTTTAGCTTTTTTTAGAACATTTTTTTAAAAACCCCCCTAAAATGGGGGGGGGAAAGGGGAAGGGTTTTAGGGGCACATTGAAAAAGGGGAAATTTTTCGGAAAAAAAGGGTTTTCTTTTCCCGAATTTTTTTCCCTATATCTGAAAATTTTATATTTGTTTTAAAATAAATTTAAAAAAGGGGGGTTTTTTTTATTTTCCCAAGCTTTTTTTAGTGTCTAAAAATTTATAGCACAGGGACCTGAAAATAAAAAAAAAACCTGGGGGGGACGAATTTTTTTTAAAAAGGAGGGCAATAAAAATTTTTTTTAAAGGGGCCCAAAAATTAGTTTTTTTCCTTAATTAAAAAAAATCCAAGGGTTTTTTGGGGGGGGGAAAAAAGGGAAAGGGTTTTCTACAAAAGCTTTGGGGCCCTTGGGCATTTTATGTCAAAGCATTTTTCCCAAAAAAAACAAAAATTTGGGCTTTAACTTTACTTTTCCCAAAAGTATTTTTCCAAAACCTGTTTAAAAAATCCATAAAAAAAGGGAAAAGATTTTTTTGGGGGGGGACTCATTTTGTAGGGGGGGCCTGGGTTTTGATATTGTGGGGGGGACAATTTTCTCTGGTAAGGGGGTTTTTAAAAAAATTCCCCCATGGGGCCCTTTTTTTTGGGAGGGGGAAAAAAATTTACTTTTGTAAGTTAAAAACTGTGATTGTTTTTAAAAAAAGATGAAAAAAACATTTTGATGTTGGAAAAACCGGGGAAATACTTCAAAAAAAAAAATTTGGTTTTGATGCAAAAAATAAATATCCTAATGGGGCAAAACAAAAAATATGGGGGGGGGCATCCTGTTCCCCGGGGGGGACAGGGGCCAAAATTTTTTTCCCCCAATTTGGGAAAAGTTTTCCCCATTCAAGAAAAAAACCCCAATGATTTGAAAATTTTTCTTTTTTCCCCCCCATTTGGCCTTTTTTTCTGATCAAAAAATATTTTTTATCTTTTCCCCCAAAAGGCCTTTGGAAAAACCTCCGTGAAAAACGAGCCTGGTGGAAAAGCGGGGGACATTTCCTCCAAAAAATTTCCTGAAACAAAAAATTTCAAAACTTTGGTCCAATTGCAAAAACCCCTTTGGTCAGAAAAAGGTCTTTGGTTTTTCGGGGGTTTACCATTGTTTGCTGTCTTTAACATTTAAACAATGCGACTAAGTATTTTTTGAGGGGTTTTTAAAAACCCCAATTTTTGATTTGACCAAATCTATTAGTAAAAAAAAATCTTTTTTTTAATGTATAAAAAAGGAGGGTTGCAAAGGCTTTAATAAAAATTTGTTTTTTAAACCATTTTTGTTTTTTATTTAAAGTTCAAATGTTGGGGGATTTTTTCACTCAAAAAATTAAGTCCAAAAAAAAAATGAAATTATTTTTTTTTTAAAAAAGCTACCCCCCAAACTAGGGGTTTTTTTTTTTTTGGGTTGAGAGAGGGACGACTTTTATTTTCGCTTTGGATGCTGATTTCAGGGGGTAAGAAAACTCTAAATTTCCCTAGGGTTGAAGTTCAGTGGGGGGGAAAAACCAAGGGGTTTCCTGCCAAAAAGAAAAATGTAAGGGGAAAAAACTTGATCCCCCAAAACCAAAAAAAAAATTTTTAAATGTAAAACTATTAATGTAAAACAAAAAATTTTCATTTTTAACAAAACCCCGCCCCCCAAAAAAGGGTTTTCATAAAAAAAAAATTTTTACGGGGAACCCTTTTTGAAAAAATTTTTTGTTGACCATTTTCAATTGGGGAAGAAAAAAAACATTTTTTTTGAAAAAAAATTTTTGGGGAAGCTTTTCCATAAAATCTCAAAAGGGGTTTCTTAATTTTTTCCCCATTGGGGGGGACAGGGGGCCTTTTTTTGAGGGGAAAAGGGGAAGGGGGTTTGGGGATTTGTTGGGGGACTTTTTTTGCCCAAAAAATTCAATCTGAAAAGCTTGGACTTGCAAAAAAGTAGAAACTTGGAATAAGGATGATATTTATTGTTTTTTTCCCCCCAAAGAAATTTTGCTTTTGAGGGATTTTTTCCAAATTAGGGGTCAATGTTTTTTTTTTTTTTGGGGCCAGGGGAGGGAAAAAATTTTCAAAGGGGAAAGGTTTTTAAAAAAAAAAACTGTATGTTTTTTTCCTTTTTTCAGTAGTTTTTGTTAACTGAAAAAAAAATTTTTCCAGTTTTACTTTTATTTGGGGTTTTTAAACATCCGCTTTTTATTTGCTTCGGATAAAAATTTTAAATTTCCTGCTTCCCAAAAAAAGGTGTTTCAAAGTAAAATTTTGTGGGGGGGGTATAATTTTTCATTTTGTTTTTGACCCGGGGGACCAAGGCCCATTTTTAATTTAAAAGTGCAGGGGAAATTTTTTCCTTTCGGTGAAAATATCAACAAAAAATTTCCGAAAAAATGAAAAAAATTTTAGGGGTTTGCTTCCCAATTTTTTTACCACAGAAAAAATTTTTTCCATGGGGGAGGGAAGAGGGGCTGTAAAATTTTTCCGATTAAGAGGAAAAATTTTAGGGGGGGCCTTTTTCCCAGTTTAATGGTTTGGGCCCCCATGATTGTACTTGACAATTCCTTTGCTGAATTTTTCCCCCCCTCGGGTTTTATTAAAAAAACCTTTTCGCATAAATTATTTTGGGGGGGGGAAAAAACCATATTGTTAAATTTTGGAGGTTTTTAAAGATATAAAAAATTTATTTGAGTTAGAAACCTTTAAAAAAGGGGGAAAAAAAAAAAACCCCAAAAAAAAAAAATTTTTAAAAATTTTTGGGATCTAAAAAAACTTTTACTTTTTTTTTAAGGGGGGGCGGGGGCGTACCACTGTATTTTTTTATGTTTGTTGTGTTTTTTATTTGACCTTGTCCCCCCCGGTTTTTTCATATTTGATTTTTGTTTTAAAAAGCTATTTACCGCTAACCAAATTTGGGGAACCTAAAATTTTTATCATGTATCCCCCCCTTGGGGTTTCACCTAACCCATGTTTTTTTTTCGTCCCCAATGGGGGGCCCCCGGGGCCCTTGTTTGAAGCCCAAGGGGGGCCCCTTTGATTGGATGGGAAGGGGAATCCTAGGGGGGCCGGGGCCCACTCAGCCTGTTTTAAAAAAAATTTTAAATTGGGTGATGGCCAAACCCCATTTAAAAATTTTTTTTTGGACAAAAAAATTTAAAAACTAAAATTTTTGGGATAATAATTGGGATTTTAAAATATTATTTAATTACAATTGGGGGGGGGGTTTTACTGGGTTTTTAAAAATTTTTTCCCAAAAAAAAGCGTGGGGGGGCCGCTTTTTTTTTCTCGGGGGAAAAAGTGTTTTAGGGGAAATTGGGGGGGGCCCGCCGGGGGGCGGGTTTGTCCATAAAAACAAGGGGGAAAAAAAAAAAAAACCCTTTTTTAACCTTTAAAAAATTGGTGTAAAGGGGGGACTAAAAAAAAGGGGGCTTTTTTACTAAAATTTTCGCTCGCCCAAAATAATTTTTTACGTGGAACGGGGGTTTTTTTTTTTGGGGTTTTTTAAAAAAGGCCCTTTTTTTTTTAAAAAAACGGTTTTTTTTTTTTTTTAATTTTTTAATTTTTTTAATTTTTTTTAAAAAAACCCCAACCCAAAAACCCTCCCCCCCAAAACCTAACCCGAAAAAAATTTTTTCCTTTTAACCCCCCTTTTTCCCCAAAAAAAAACCCTAAACCCTAAAAAATGAGCCCAAAAATAACAATCGGAATTTATGTTTTTTTATATCCTTTTTTCAGTGCCCCAAAAAAAACGGGTTTTTTTTTGGGCCCCCATTACCTTTCTCCGGGAAAAGCATTTTTTACCCTACGTCGGGGGGGGGGTTTTTGGGGGAATCAGGCGTCCAAAATCCACCCGATTTAGAAAAAATTTTTTAAACCCAAAAAAATTTTGGGGGGGGGAGCGATTTTAGTGGGAAAAGGGGGACTCAAAAG
>NW_026971928.1:0-17972 GCF_026151205.1 Bolinopsis microptera | reverse complement strand
TTGATTTTTCATGCCGCGCACAAACCTCTATATTTATAACGCCATGGAAAAAGCGAGCGACCGATTTCATTCTCGGTATCAATTCATTTTGCATGATCGGCTTGCCGACCAGTAAAACGGAGCTGTAAGTTGGTCGTAGAGAAGAACGGAGGTCATATTGCGAATTTTCTGTAGATTTATTGTTGTTTATTTTTGTGTGCATATCTTAAATAAAGTTATCCTTTCGCAACAGTTATGTTTTACTATTCATTTTCTGCCAGGAATTCTCTTATAATTCCTAAGGCTCAGGTAGCACGCTTCAAACATGGCATGGGGTACGTAATATCAGATTTACACAGTGGGATCATTTTAAATAATATTTAAAAAAACTCAACGTCGAAACCAGCTAATATAACATGGTCGTCGCCACAAATTTTGTAACCATAGTAACAGTAATTTATGTCACGTGTTCAATATGAGCTTGACATACGTTGCATGCCACTTTTCGCGCGCCGAATATCTCTGATATTTGTGATACGTAACATGTATCAAATATGAGCCAATCATGTGCCGACTGAGTGATATAGGGGATAGGAATTAGGAAGTGACCTCAGAGCTGATACAGTCTTTGTTTTACTAACACTATATTGCAGTGGAAATTATTAAAGTGTAGTGACAGTGTGGATCAATAATACTGTTCAGGTTTTATGTCATCTGCTCGCGAGCTGTATCACCAGCCCTACCGGGCACAAAAATAAAGTGTAACTCTTATCCTGTCTCCGGGCTACATCGGTACTGGTCAAATTTCATACGGGCTATATCAGCGGGCTGTAACAGCGGGCTGAGCAATAGCAGGCCTTTTAACTAGCGGGCTGGTCCGGCCGACTCTACGGCGTAAGACTCTACGGCGTGAGACTCTACGGCGGGTTAATTAGGGTTAGAATTAGGGTTAGGGTTAGGGTAAGGGTTATGGTTATGGTTATGGTTATGGTTAGGGTTAGGGTTAAGGTTAGGGTTAGGGTTAGGGTTAGGGTTATAGAGTCTCACGCAGTAGTCTTACGGCTACGCCGTAGAGTCCCGGGCCCATATTGAAAGTAACATTTTTGTTAGCTACGATCCCGGCTTAATCCCGGCCGCGGTCTTATTCCGGCCCCGGTCTTATTCCGGTCCCGGTCTTTTTTTTTTTTTTTTTTTAAGGGAGAGGGGCTGGGCCAAAGGTAAACCCCCGGGGAGGGGTTTGGGCTTTAAAGGTTTTTTCCTCGGGGCCCTTTTTCCCCCTTTTTTTTGGGGTGTAATTTGGAAAAAAAACCTTTTGGGGAAAAAGGGTTTTGCCCGGGTGGGGTGAAAAAAAGTGTATTTGGGTGGGAAATTGGGGAGGGGGATGGGGGTAATGGAAAATTTTGGTTTATGATTTTTAAAAAAATAAATTCCCCGCTTAAAAAATCCCGCTGGGTTTTTGGAAAAATTTTTTAAATTTTCGGGGGGAACGGGGGGACGGGCCAATCGGGGGGGGTTTTAAAAATTTTTTAAGGGGCCCACCCCCGGTCTGTTTTTCCAGCTTTTTTCCGGGCCCCCAAAAATTTAAGCGTTTTGGTTGGTGGGGTTTTGGGGAAAAAAAAGGGGGGAAAATTTTTGGGGTTTGGAGGGTGTTGGTTGTCCGAAATTTTTTCTTTGGGAACAGGGGGGGGAGGTAGTGGGTTCCGGGGGAAAATTTTTGGGGACCTCAAAAATTTTTGGGGGAAATGCGGGGGGCCCAGGGCCCAAAGGGGGGAAGGGGTTGGGCCCAAGGGGGTTTTTTTTTCCCTTTTTTCGCCCCCAACATAGGAAAAAGGCACGGGTTGGGTTTTTAAATTTGGGGCAAAATTGGGTGAAAAAGGGTTTGTTTTTTTTTAAAAGCCGCTTGAAACCCGTGGGGATGGGGTTGGGAACTGCCCGGGGTTTCTGTTTTCTTGTTTTTTGTTTTTTGTTTGGGGGAAAGTTTTTAGTTTTGGGGGGGGTTTTTTTTGGTTAATTTTTTTGGGGGTTTGCTTTGTGGGGGGCAGAGGGGGGGTCAGTTTGGTTTGGGGGGTTTTGGGGGGGGGGGCCCCGGGTTTTTAAACCCAAAGGGGTTTTTCCCTAAAATTTTCAGTTTGGGACCTTTGTTTTTTTCAAAATTTGACGTTTTGATTTGGGGATTTTTTGGGTTTTGGGGGCCCATTTTTTTTTTTAAAGGGGTTTTTCACGGGGTTTTTTTTGTTCCCGGCCCTTGGGGCCAGTTTCATCGGGCTTTTTTTCTTTCCCCCTCCTGTGTTTTTGGGGCCTTGAAAACCCCATGGATTCAAAGGTTTTTGTTTGGATCCGGGGGGGTTTTTTTCCCAAAAGGGTTTTTAAATAAAGTTCGTTTTGGGTTTTTTTTTTTAAACTCCGCTTTGGGGGAAGGGCCCCCCAAGAGATATTTTGTTAAAATTGGGAAGGAGACTGTGGGGGAAAAATATGATGTTTGGGGGTGTTTTGGGGTTTTTTAAAATGGGGTAGAGAAATAAATTTTGGGGGGCCTTAAAGGGATGGGGGGTTGAAGGTTTTCCTTTTTGGGGAAAAACGGGTGAAAATTTAAAATCAGGGGGGCCTTAAATTTTAATTTTTCCCTTAAAGGGTGGTTGGGTTTATTTTTTTGTCAGTTGTGTTGTTTAAAAAAGGCCAGCCCGGCCTTTATGAGTTTTTGTGAGGGACCCGGTTTTTTTGTTGCAGGTTTATTTTTTTTTAAGGGTTTAATTTTTTGGCCCCAAATGGTGTTTTTGGGGGGGGGGGAAAATTTCTATATTCTGAGTTTTGGGGCTCCCCTCCGGGATTTTATGGGGGGGGGTTGGGGAAGTGCCGCCCCGGGCTTTTTGGTTTGGTTTTTTTTTTTTGGGGGCCCTTTGTTGTCTGGGGTTGGGTTTAAAGGGAGGGTTTTTTTCCCATGAATTGGGTTTGTTTTTTTTGGGTTTTTATGTTTTTTTAAATTATTTCCCCTTTTCCTTGAAGGGGGGAAAATTTTTAAAGGGGGGTTTGGGCGGGCCAAAAGGTTTTTGGGGGGGGCCCTGGCCGCCCCCTTTGGTTTTTCACCTTCCCGGGGAAAAACATTTGGGTTTAAAATGTCAGGGGGGTTGTTCGGGTTTTTATTTTTTTTTCCAAATTTTTTTTTAAAAAAATTTAAATTTTAATTTTTTTTGGGGGGCATGGGAAAAAAGGCCCTTTCCTTTTTGATTTCCCAAAATTGCCTTTAAAACCCCTTTTGGGTTTTTATTTCGCTTTTAATTAAAGGGCCCCTTTTTGAGGGGGGCCCCTAAATTCCTTATATTCCCGCATTTAGGATGGTTTGGGGAAGGGAGGGGCCCACCCCTTTTTTGAAACTTTCCAAATTTTTGCATTTTTTGGGGGGGGTTTAAATTAACCCCTTTGGGGGGGGCCGGGGAAGTTTTTTGGGGCCTTTTGAATTTGGGGGGATTTTGGGTTTTTGGGCTTTTTTGGGGTGTTGATGATATTTTTCATTAAAAAGGTTGGGGTTTGGGCTGGGGCCCAAAGGGCCTTTCCTAAAAATTTTAAGCCAAAAATTTTTGGAAAAAAAACCTTTTTAAATGTTGTTGAAAAACTGTTTATAGGTTTTTTTGGGGGGGGCCCAAACTTACTTTTCCGGGTTTAAAAAAATTGGGCCCCTATTTGAGTTTTTTTTTGGGGGGGGCTAATTGGGATGGGGTTTTGGTTTTTTGGCCCCAAATTTTTTATCGTTTTTATATTTTTTCCCATGTTCGGTTTTTTTTTTTGTTTCCCCCTTTAAAAAAATAAAACCCCCTTTTTTCCCCCCAAAGAAGGGAAAAAGTTTTCACCCAAAAAAAGGGGTTTGCGGGTTTTAAACCCGGGGGATGTGTTTTTTGGGGGTTTTTTTAAAGGGGGAAAGGGAATTCTTTTTGGGGATTTTCCCAGGTTTCCAAGGGGAAAAAGGGAAAGGGGAGGGGGGAAAAATTTTCCTCTTGGGGGGCCCAAACCTCCCCTTGGACCCCTTTTAAACCTTCTCAAACTTTTCCCCTTTATTTTTTTGGGTTTTTGGGGGAAATCGTTTGGGGGTTTTTTTACCAGGGGTTGATGTAATGTGCTGTGGCCAATTTCCAAACTTTCGTGGGGGCCCTTTTGGGGGAATTTTTTTGGGGAAAAATAGCCTTGAAACGGGGGGTGTTTTTGCAAAGGGGGGGCCCCTCTTTTTATCTGGGGAAAAAGGGACCCCCTGGGGGAACAAAACCCTTTTTTGGGGGGAAATTTTTTGGGGTTTCAATGGGTTTTTTTTTGGTGTGAGAAACTTTATGGGGGCCCCGCTTTTACTTTTTAAAAAAAAACCCCCCTTTTTTTTTTTTAAAAACCCGGAAATTTTGGTTGGTTTGTTGTTTTTATCTTTAGCTTTTTTTGGGGGTATTTTTTGGGGTTTTTCCCTTTAAGGGGTCCCCTTTTTCCTGAAAATTTAAAATTTACAGGGGGAAAAAAAAGGTGGATTTTTTCGAAAAAAGGGGACTTGGGCTTTTTTTTTTTGTGGGGTTTTTTTTTGGGGCTTTAGGGAGAAAAAAGTTTCCCCAAGGAAAAGGGGGCCCCTTTCCACAAAAAGGGGGGTTTGGGGGTTTCCCGTTTTATGGTTTTTTTTTTTTAAAAATTTTTTTTTTGTTTTTTGTTTTTTTGGTTTTTTGGGGGCCAGGCTTTCGGGGGAAAAAAAGAGGGGTTTTTTTTAGAGTTGGGGGGTTTCCCTTGAAACCCCCTTTTCAGGGATTCGGGGGGGTTAGGGAAGGAAGGCCCTTTTTCGATTCTTTTGGGGCCCCTTGTAGATTTTTGGGGTTCAAATTGAAAGGTTCTTGGGAGATGGGGGGGGGTTTTTTAAAAGGGGGGCGGAGGGGGGAAAACGGGCGGTTTCATTTAAACACTTTTTCCTTTTTGAAGGGGGGTTTTTTTGATTGGGGTTTTCCCCCCCTTTTTTTTGGTTTTTTCTCCCGTTTTTGGGGGGGGAGTTCGTTTTTGGTTTTTTATAAAAAACGGTTTAAAGGTTTTTTTGGTTTTTTGGGTTTGGTTCAGAAAAGGTTTTTCAAAAAAATCTTTTTTTAATTTTTTTCCAAAACCCTTTAAAACCCGATTTTGTGGTTGGGGCGGGGGGAATTTTTTCCGCCACGCTTTGGGGCCGGGCGGAAAGTTGGGGACGGGGAATTTTGGGTTTGTTTTTTGGTTTTTTGTTTTCCCCTTAAAGGGGGAGGGGGAAAGGGGGGCCAGATTTTTGTTTTCGAAACGAGGGTGTGATGAGGTTTGGGGTCTTTTTTTAAACCCCTCTTGCTTTTAAAACTTTTCGGGGTTAGCCGGGGGTAGGTTTTTTTTGGGGGAAAAGGGTGGAAAAATTGAAAGGGAAAAGGGGGGACCAATCCCTTTCCCTGGGAAAAAGGCCGTCGGAGCGGGCATTTATTTTTTAAAGGGGTTTTAATTTTTGGGGAAATTTTCAAATGTCGTGGGGGTTTTTTTTTTTAAAACGGGGTGGGGTTTGGGGGGAAAACCCCATTTTTTGGTTGGGAAAAAGGGAATTTTTTTCTTTAAAAATTATGGGCCCCCCCAAGGGCCCAATTGTTTTTTTGGACTGGGCCCCGTTTTTTTGCCCCTTTGGGTTTTTTTTTTGGGGACCGAAAAAAAAAAAATTTGGTCAAAAACATGTTTAAAAAATTCTGGGGAAGGGGGAGGTTTGGGGGGAAAAAAAATTTAAAGGGGTTATAATTTTTCAATTTTTTTGGAAAAACCCAGTTCAAGCCCCAGGGGGGTTTGGGGAAAATTTATTTTTAAAGGTAATGAGGGAAAATTTATGCCCCTTCGGGGGATTTTTGGGGGGAAATGTTGGCTTTTAAAAACCCTTTTTTGGGGGAAAAGGGGGGCCCCTAGCGAGGGAGGGGAAAAATTCAAGTAGTTTTCTTTTCCCTTTTCTTTTTCCCAAAAAACCTTTTTTTCCCCCCAAGGGGGGTGTTTTTTGGGGGGGTTGGTTGGGTTGGTCAGGGCAAGCCTATTATGATTTTGGTTATTTTTTAGGTTGTTCTTTAAGGTTAATTTGGCTAGGGGGGTTTTTGGTTTTGGGTTTTTGGGTGGGGGTATTTTCCCCATTAAAACCATGTTGGGGGTCCCCAAGGAAAAAAAATTTTCTTTCAAAGGCTAAGTAAAAATCTTAAATAAAAACTTGTTCCGGGGGGGTTGGGTTTAAATTGGGTTTTTATTTTTAAAAACCTTTTTTTTTTCAGCAAAGGTTTTTTGTTTTTTTTAATGGGGGGGGCCGGGGGGGGCCTAATTTCCCCCAAAATTTTTTTAAAAAATTACTGGGTTTTTAGTTTTTTTGGGTTTTTGGGTTTGGAAAATTAGGGTTTTTTGTTATTAGTTTTTTGGGTTTTTCAGTGGGCTAGTACAATGGGGTTTTTTTTCCGGGCCAGGGAATGTTTTCCCCCGGGGCGGGGTTTTTTTCAAGGGTTTTTTATTTTTGGGGTTTTTTTTTTTTTTAAAGGTTTTTTGAGAAAAACAGGGGAAAATTTTTTTGATTAAGTTTTCCCTTTTTTTTTGGAAAAATTTTGGGGCCCTTTTGGGTCCCCGGGCCCGAAATTTTATCCCCGGGTTTTCGGGGTTCTGGGAAACCCCGGGGGAAAATTGGGGGTCCTTGGTCTTGGGGGGGGGTTGGTTCGAATTTCAAAATGGGGGGGAAGGGGCCGGTTCCCGGGGGGGGGAAATTGGGGGGAGGGGGAAAAAACGGGTTGTTTTTTCCCCTCAAAGGGGAAAGGGTTTCCCCCGGAAGGTGAGGGGACAATCCCCCCCAGATCCCCCCGGGGCCTCTTTTTTTTTAAAACCCCCGGGGCCCCGGGGGGGCCCCCACCTTCTTTGGTAAAGCTGCAAAAAAGGGGCCACGGGCCCCCCCAGATTTTGGGGGAATCTTTTACCTTTTTCCACGGTGGGGGGGGGTTTTGAAAAAGAAAAGGGAGGTTTTTTGGTGTATCGGGTTTTTTATGGGGGGGAATTTATGGGGCGGTTTTCCCGCCCCAATGTTTTTTGGGTAAAAGGGTCCTTTTTTTTTCACAAAAAATTTTTCTGATTTTAAAAAGCTTTTAAATAAAAGGGAAAAACCTCCGCCCCTGGGGGGGGAAAAATCAATTTTCCCCATCTTGTTGGGGTTGGAAAGTTTTTACATTCTTTAAAACCCGGGGCTTTTTCGTTTTTGTTTTGGGTTTTTGAAAAAAAAACCCGGGGGATTTTTTTTAGTATGGGGGGAAAATATTTGGGGGGGAAATTCCCTTTGGGGGGGGTTTGCTAAAAAAAAGACGGGCCCCCGATTGAAACCGGCCCCTTTTCGAGCCAAGGGCTGTTTGAAGGGGCCCCGGTTCCAAGTGTTGCCCAATCCCACCCGGGAGGCCGGCCTAAAGGGTCCCCGGCCTCCTCCCACTGGTTTTTTCCCGGGGTGTTGTTTGGGTTTTAGGTGAAATTTTAAAGTGGTGGGGATTTTTTGGGGGTTTTTTGGGAAAGGGAGAAAGGGCCCCCAAAGGGAAAACAGCACAATCCCCCGGAAGGGGCTTTTTGGGGGGCCCCTCCCGCAATTTTAGGGTTTTGGGGCCCAACCCCCAAGGGGGGGCCCGGGGTCAGTCCCCCTTTTTTTCCCAAGGGTTTTAACCGGGTTTTTTTTGTAGGTGTAGGTTTTTTTAATTTGTGGTGGTTTTCCCTTTGTGGGGTTTTCGGAAAGGGACCCACGGCCCCGAAAAGGAAAACCAAAAGCAAAAAAACCCAAGAAAGGTTTTTTTTAAAAGGGGGGGATAAAAGGTTTGCCAATCCCCCCAGGGGGGGCAGCCGGTTTTGCCCCCCCAAACTGGGGTAAACCCGGGGGTTGGGGGGTTTCCCCCAAAATTTGTATTATTTGGAGGGGGGTTTTTTTTTTAACACTTTTTGGAAAAAAAAAAATGTAGGGGGAAAAAGAGGGGGGTTTGTTTTTTTACCCGCGCAAAAAAAGGGAAAATTACGCTAAAAAGGAAAAGGGTTTTTAATTTTAAAAAAACCGGGTTTGCAAAAATTTTTCGGTTTTTTAAGGGGGGCCCCCGCCCTTTGGGAAAATTTAACCCCAACCCGGGGAATTTTAAAAAAACCCACCTATTATGCCCCCGGGTTTGTTTTGGAGTGAAGGGGTTTTGGGGAAGTCCCAAAAAAAAAAAAAAAAAAGGGGTTTTAAAAATGGGGGGGTTTAAAGGGGGGGGAAAGGGGGGTTTGGCAACTTTGCAAATTTACGTTCCTTTTTTTGCCCCAGGGGAACATTTTTTTAAAAGTTAGCCCGGGGGGTTTTGTGTGGGGAATTTTTAAAGGCCCCTTCCCAGGGCCCCAACGGGTTTTTTTTTTCTTTTTTAAAAAAATTTTTAAAATTTTTTAAATTTTTTTTTTAATTTAAAAAAAAAAGGGGAAACCCAAAAAGGGTTTTTTTGGGGTTTTGGGGTTTCCCCCCGGGGGCCCAAAGTAACTCCAAAACCCCAAAAATGGGCAAGGGTAGTTAAGTGGGTCTTAGGGTTCGGGGATTTTTGACTTTTTTGCCGTTTGAAATTTTTAAAAATCCAAAAAAAATTTAATTTAACGGGGTGGGGGGTTTGGGACGGGAAGGGGGGGGCCCCCAAACCCGGGGGAAAAGGGCCCCCGGGCCCCGGGAGGGAAATGCAAAGGCCCAGAAAAAAAAAGATTGGCCCTACCCCCATTTTGGCAGGCCATCCCCGGGGGGAAAAAATTGCCGCCAGCAAATGGGGAACCGGTTGCTTTTCCCCACGAGAAACCTAGGGGACTTTCTTTGCCTTGGGTTGTTTTAAAATGGGGGGAATTTGTTTTTCCTTTTAAGGGGGGCCCCAACCCGGTTTTCCCCCCCGGGGCCCCCGCGGTTTCCCCCGGGGGTTTTTCCAACCCCAATTTCCCCCCCCCCGGTCTAAAAGCACCACACCACAGGGGAAAAACCCCCCAACCCGGGCCACCCAGCCCCAAAATTTTTTTTGGCCGGGGGCCTATCAAAGTTACCGGGGGTTCTTTTCCCCGGGGAAAAACCAAACCCAAAAAAAGGGGTGGGGGTTTTTCCCGGTTTTTTTTTTCCCCGGGGGCCCCCCGGGAATTTTTTTTCCCTTTCCCGGGGGGCCCCGGCCAAAAAAAAAAAAAAAAAAAAAAAAAAAAAAAAAAAAAAAAAAAAAAAAAAAAAAAGGCCCGGGGGGCCAAAATTTCCCGGGGGGCCCAAAAACCCCACTTTTTCTCGGAGGGGGAAAGTTCACAAAAAGTTGGAAAAAAAAAAAAAAAAAAAAAGCCCGGGCCCCGGGATTTTCTCCCCCTTAAAAAAAAAAACCCCAATTTTTGGGTTTGGGGTTTTTTTAAAAAAAAAAAAAAATTAAAAAAAAAAAATTTTTTTTGAAAAAAAAAAAAAAATTTTAAAAAAAAAAAAAAAAAAAAAAAAAAACTTTGGGGGGGCTTTTGGTTTTTGCCCGGGAAAAAATAATCAGTTACAAAAAATTTAAAAAAATTTTCAATTTTTCAATCTTAAAAATCTTTTGGGGTTTCCCAAATGTTTGGGAATTTTTTAATTAAATTTTTTACCCCCCGGGGCCCCCACTAAAAGCATGAATTTGGGGTCAAATTTCGTAAAATTTTAAAATCCCCACTTTTAAAAAAAAACCGAAAATTTTTAAACCTTGGAAAATTGATTCCCCCGGGGCGGTTTTTTTTAATTTTTGGGGCCCCAAACCCCCGCGGGCCCCGATTTTTTTGGGGAAAGTTTAAAAAACCACGGTGGGACAATTTTTCACGAATTAGAATTGGGGCCCCTTAACCCGCCCCGGGGGGGGCCCCCCCCTTTTTTTTTTGGTAAACCCCCTGGGGCCTCGGGTTTTCCCCTTTCCCCTTTTAAAAACTAAAAAAAACCTTTTTTTGAGGGAAAACGACATAAATCCCTTTGTTTTGGTTTTAAACCTTTGGTTTAAAAAAGGAAAAATTTCCCCTCGGGGCCCCCTTTTTTTAACTAGCGTTTGTTTTTAAATCCGGGTTTTTTTAATTTGGGGTGGGGCCCTTTTGAAAAGTGTTTCGGGGCAATTTTTTTAAAGCGTGTTGGGACTTTTTTTTCGGGGGGTTCCCAGGGGTTTCCATTTCCGGGAATGTTTTTAAAAATGGGGAATGGGTTTTGGCCCTTTTTGCTTGTTTTTTTTATTCTGGGGCCCCCCCCTTCCCCTTTCCGTAGAAAAAAGGTTTTTTTCCCCTTTCCTTTAAATTTTTAAAATGTTTTGGAGGGGAAAAAAAGGGACCCCGGTATAAAACCCTTGGGCCCCTTTTTTTCCCCGGGGAACAATAAAAAAAATTTTTAAAGGGAAAAGTTTGGGAAAAACCCTTTTACGGGGTTAAAAGGGCCCCAAGGGGGGCCCGGCAAAAATCTTTTTCCTTTTTGGGCCCTTTTCAAAAAAAAAATTTCCCGTCATATTTCAGGGTTTTTTTTAAAAAGTTCCAAAAAATTTTTTTGACAAAAGGAAAAGTAAGGGCAGGGGGGCACTTTTCCTTTTTCCGGGAAAAACCCCGGGGAAAAAAATTGCGTTTGGTTTTTGGGTGGGCCCCGGGCCAAAAGGGTTTCTCATTAAAGATTTTTTCCCCTTGGGGCCTTTTTCCCGGGAACCCACCATTTTTTAAAAGGGGGGCCCTTTTTGGGGGAACGGGGGTTTTTTTGTTTTTTTTTTCCCCCCGTGGTTTTTTTAAAGGTTTTCCCCTCAGCCCAATTTTCCGGGTTTTTTAAAATTTTTTTTTCCCCAAAAAAGGGGGACTTTGCCCCCTTTTGGGGGAAATTTTTTGGGGTCCCCCTGTTTTGGCCCCCCAAAACTGGCTTTAACCCCAAAATTTTAAAAAGGGGGGCCCCAAAAAAATTTTTTGGGGGGGTTTCCCATGCTGGGAGGGTCCCCGGGGGGGAAATTAAACTTTTTTAAAATTTAAATCAAAAAAAGTTGGGAAAAAACCGATTAAAAAAGGGAAATTATGACCCGGGGGCGGGGGAAAGGGGTGGCATTTGCAAAATTTTTTTTTGGGGGCCCTTTTTAAGGGGGGAATTTGGGGAAGAGGGGGGTTTTTTCTTGGAGGGGGCCCTTTTGTATTTCGGGTTTTAGATTTTTTTTCCTTTCGTCATTTTTTCCTCCCCTTTTGCTTTTCCCCCCTAAAAATTAAATAAAAAAAGGGTTTGGGAAGGGTTTTTTCCGTTTTTTCAAAAAAATTATGATGAAAATTTTTAAATTGGGGGAAATAATATAAAAAAAGCCCCCCTTTAAAAGATCTATTTTCCCCCAAAACCCCAAAATTTTACCATAAACCGGGTTTCCATTTAATTTTTAATTTTTAAAAAAAAGGGGGGCCCCCAAACAAAAACCCCAAACCCCACATATTTGTTTAATTAGGGGCCCTCAAAAATTTTTTAAAAAAATACGGGAAAAAAAAAAAAAAATTTTCACGTTTCTTTTGAAAAAAAAAAAAAAAAAATAAAACATTTTTTTTTTTTCCTTTTTTTAATTTTTTCCTTGGTTTTTTAAAATTTTTAACCTTTGGCCTTAACAATTTTTTCCTGGAAAAATTTTTTTCTTCCCATGGGGGGAAAAAAGTTTTTTTTTTTCCAAATGATTGGGGGAAAAATTTTAAAGGTTGGGGGTTAGTTAGTTTAATTTTTATCTTTTCCCGGGTTACGTGCCCCATCTTTCCCTCAAAAAATTTTTCTTGTTTGGGTAAAAGGTTTTTTGGGAAAAAAAAGGGAAAAGGAAAAAATTTTCCCTTTGCGGTTTTTTTTTTTTTTTTTAGGAATGCCGTTTCATTTGGAAAAAGGGCGCATAAAATTTTCCCTTTTATGCTTTTTTAAAAAGAAAAGGGAAAAGGTTTTTCGTTAAAACCCAAAAAAATTTTATTTTTGGGGGGGCAAAAAAAGGTAAACCCCCCAGTTTTTTTTTTTTTTTCCAAAAAAAAAAAGGTTTTTAAGGAGTTTTTCCCAAAAATTTATCCCGCCATTTGGAGGGGGGAAAATTTTCCATTTTCCCCTTTTTTCCACTTTTTTTAGGGGGGGGGAAACCCTTTGTTTTTTGTCTTTTCCATTACAAACCCTTTTTCCCCGGGGGGCTCCCTTTTGGGTTGGGGCCACCCCCCCTTTGGAAGTTAATAAAATTTTCTTTCCTGGTTCCCTTTGGGGGGGGGCCCGTTCTTTTAAAGGGCCCCCCCCCCTTTTCGAAAAACCCTTTTGGGGGAATTTTGGGGGGGGGGCCCTACATCCCTCCTAGACAAAAATTGGGGGCCCTGGGGGATTAAGGGGGGAGTCCACAGAAATCCCCCGGCCCCCTTGGGCCTTAGGGTTTTCGGGGCCCCTATTTTTTTTTTAACATTTTGGTTGGGTTATCGGGACCCCTTTTATTTCCCCATAGGGGGAAAAGGGAACCGGGGGAAATTTTTTTTTTTGTGGGGTTTAAAAAAAATTATTTTCTCACGTTATTAAAAATTTTAAAAATTGGGAAAAAGGGAAAATGAAATTGGGTTTTTTTTTGTCCCATTTTTTTTTTTAGTTTCATTTAAGTTTTTTGGGGAGGGGGGGTAAAAAAATTTTTTAAAACCCTTTTACCAAAAAATCCTTTTTTTAAAATTTCCCCAGGGGAAATTCACAGGGGGCCCCTTTTCATCAGGGGACCCTTGTTTTCTCTCGATTTTTTTAAATTTTAAAAAACTTAATTATTTTTTTTGGTTTTTCCCCCAAACCCATGGGGGGGGAGGGGAAAATAAGTTTTAAACGGGATTTTTTTTTAATGGGAAAAAAATTTTTTTTTAAATTCGGGTTTAAAATTTAAAAAACAAAAAAAATTTTTCGGTAAAAAAAAAAAAACCCCCAAATTTTTTTAAATTTTAAAAATTTTCATTCCCGATTTTAAAAAAAAAAAATTTTCATTTTTAATTTGAAATTGTTGGTAAAAAAAACAATTTTATTTCGGGTTTCCCGGGGGGAAAGGAAAATTTCATAAAAAAAAAGGCCCAAAAAAAAAAAAGGGGGGGCCCATTTTTTTTAAAAAGTTTACAATATAAATTTAAACTGGGGGGCCCCTTTGACCCTTGCCCCCCAAAAAGGGGGGTTATTTTCCCACCGCTTTTTCCCAGAAAATTTTCTTGTATTTTATAGTATACAAGATGTGTTTTTGGGTTTTCCCATTTTATAGAGCGGGCCAAAAACTTTTTTTGTTTTAGGGGTTTAAAGTTTTCCAAAAAATGGGGGATTTTTTTTTTTTTGCAAAAATTTATTTTCCCAATGAAATATTTTGGAAAAAATAACCCCAAATTTAAATTTCCCCAATTTTGTTTTTTTTTTTTTTTTTTTTTTTTTTTTTTTTTTTTTTTTTTTTTAACGGGGGGTTTTTTTTTTTTTTAGGGGGAAGTTTAAAAAGGGGGGGGTTAAAACCAAAAAACCAAAAAAAAAAAATTAAAAACACGATTTTTGAAATTTTTTTAAATTTTAAAGGGTTTTTTTAAAACCCCCTAAAGAAAAAAGGTTAAATTTGGGTATGTTTTTTTTTAATAAAAAGGGAAAATTATTATTTGGCAAATTGGGGGGCCAAAACAGGGCCACCCAACCCCCGGGTTTAAAGTTTTTTTTTTTTTTATTTTTAAAAAAATTTTTTTTTTTTTAAAGGGAAGGGGGGCCCTTTTTTTTTTAAGAAAAAACCGCTTTAAGGGCCCGTTTTAAAGGAAAAGGGTTTTTTTTTAAAAAAAAACCCGGTAGGGGGGGGAAAAGGAAAGGAAAATTTTTTTAAAAAAAAAAACCGGGTTTTTTAAAAGAAAAATTTTTTATTTTTTAATGAAAAAAGGAAAAAAAAGGGTTTTAAGAAAAAAAACCCCGGTTTTTTTTAAAAAAGGGCCGGTTTTTTTTTGGAAAAGGGGCCCCGGGGGTTCAAAAGGCCCGGGGGCCGAAGGGGGGGCCCGCCCTTTAAGGGGGAAAACCTTTAAAGGGGACCCTTTTTTTTTTAAGAAACCCCCTTTTAAAAAAACCCGTTGAAAAAAACCCCCCTTCTTAAAAACTGCTTTTTTTTTTTAAACAAACCCCCCAAAAAAGGGCCCCCAAAATTTTTTTGGGGAGCCTTTTTTAAAAAAAAACCGGGTTTAAAAAAAAACCGTTTTTTAGGGGAAACCGCTTAAAAAAACCGGGTTTTTAAAGAACCCCCTTATAAAAAAAAACCGATTTTAAAATCTACAAAAATTTAAAATTAAACCCTTTTCTTTTTTTTTTTAAATTTTTCCCATTTTGGGGTTTTAATAGGGAAAAAACAGGGGGGACCACCGCTCGAAAAAGGGCGAACCTTTTTTTTTAAAATTTTTAAAAAATTTTTTTTAAGGGCCCGTTTAAAAAAAAAACCGTTTTTTGGGAAGGGCCCGGGCATAAAAACAAAACCTTTTTTTTTTTTTTTTTTAAAAAACCCCGGTTTGGGAAACCGGGCTAAAAAACCCCTTTTAAAATTTAAAAAATTAAAGGTTTAAAAAAAACCCGGGTTAAAGAAAAAAAAACCCGGGGTTTTAAAAAAGTTTTTTTTTAGGCTCTTTAACCTTTTTTAAAAAAATTTTTTTTAAAATGTTTTTTTTAAGGGGCCGCCCCCCCGGGGTTTTTTAAAAATTTTTTTTTTTTTTTAAAATTAAAAACCCAAAAAAAATTTTTCCGGGTTTTTTTTTTTTGGGGGATGGGCCGGCGGGTTCCCCTTCCCTGAGGGGGGTACGGGGGAAAAGGTTTTGGGAAGGATGATTTACCTGGGGAGTTCGGGAAAAAGGGAAAGGGGGAAAAACTTTTCGGGGAAGAAAAGTTTGCCCCTTTTTTTAAACTAATTCTTATTTTGGAAAAAATTTAAGGGAAGGGGGGGGGACTTTAAGTTCAAAAAATTTTTTAAGCCCTTTAAATTTGAGCTGGGAAGGGGTCAGAAAAAAAGGAAGGAAGAAAAAATTTTTTTAGTTTTTTATTTTAGGGATATCGGGGAAGGAAATTCAAAAAAAAATTCGGCGAGGGGAACGGAAAAAGGAAAGGTTTTTTTGTTCTTTGAAAAATTTTCCTTAAAGGCCCCTTTTTTTTGGGCCTCGTGCTTTTGGCCCCCCCGGGGGATTTTACCAAAAGGGCCTTAGGGTTTCCGTCTTTTACATCTTTCTTGGAAAAAGGCAAAAGGTTTGGGCCCGTTTTTAAAAAACCTTGGGGGTCTTTGGGGGTTTTTAAAATTTTTGGGTCTTCTTTTTGGGAAAAAAATAGATTTGAAAATTTTATATTTTCTTTCTCAGTCACGACCCAGTTTTTGAGCAGAAATTTTCCCTTTTAGGGCGTTTTTGGGGGGGGGCCCCCCCCTTTACCCCAGAACAAAAGTTTTAAACCCCTTTCAAAAAAAAGGGAATTAAACCCCTTTGGGGTTTTTCCCACAAATTCAAACCGATTTTTTTGGGGCCTTTAGGGCCCTGAATGGGACCCTTTTTGGGGAAGTGGAACCTTTAAAAATTTTTGGAAATTTTTTTTTTACGGGGAATTTTCAAAAAGGCCCTTGGGGACGGGGAAAATTTTAGGGGCCCACGGGTTCTAGGGGGCCCTTATTAAAAAAGGCTTTTCTATTTTAAAATTTTATTGTTTAAACGTGAAAAATTTTTAAATTATACTCCCCTTTTTTTTTAGGCCCCCGGGCCTTTTTAAAAGGGTTATTTTTTTAAATTTTTTTCCCGGGGTTTAAAATTTAAAAAGGGTTTTAGGGGGAAATTTTAAATTTTAATGGAAAAGTTTTAAATTTTTTCATCCCTTCAGGGAAAAAAGGGGTTACTTTTTTACTGTTTTTTTCCCTTAGGGGGTAAAAACCCCGGGGGGTCCAACTAAACCCGGGGCCCAGGTTTTTTTTTCCCCTTTTTAATTTTTTCGTTCTTTAAAACCTTTCTCAAAAAAAGGGGGTTTTTAAAAGGAAAAAAACTGCAGGGGTTTTAAGGGATTGGGGGGGAAAAATTTTTTAAAAAAAATTTAAATTTTTGGGTTTTAAAATTCCCCAAATTGAAAAAAGGGAAAATTTAAAAAATTTTTTTGTCCGGGGGGGGGGGAAAAATTTTTTTTAGCTTTGGGGGGGTTTTTTAAGGGCCCCATGACAAAAAGCTATAAAATTTTTTAAAATTTTTTAAAAATTTCGGGCCCCAATAAATTATTTTCCCCCCCCGGGGGGTCTTTAACCTTTAAACCCTTATTTTTGGAATTAAAAAAATTTTTAAAATTTTGGGGGGAAAAGAAAAGAAAAAAAAATTTTTAGTTTTATTTTTTTTTTTTAAATTTTAAATTTTTCATTAATTTTTTTTTTAATCTTTTAAAAAAATTGGGGGTTTTCACGTTTTAAATAAAATATTTTTTTTAAAATTTTTAAAAATTTTTATCTTTTTTTTAATTTTAAATTTTTTTATTTCGGGCCCCAAAAAAATTTTTTACAATTTAATATTTAAGGTATTTTCCAAATTTTTTAAATTTTTAATTTAGGAATAAAAAGGAAAACAAAAAGAAGTTCTTTTTCAGTGTTTTAACCAAAAAAAAAAAAAAAAAAAAAACAAAAAAACGGGGCGGTTTTTTAAAAAGGAAAAAAAAAAAAAAAAAAATTCCCTTTGGGAAAAAAAAATTTAAACGGGAAATTTTTTTTAAAAACAAAATAAAAAATTTAAAAAATTTCCAAAAATTAAAAAATAAATTTCCCAATTCAGGGTGATACCCCAATTTTTTTTTGGGCCCTGGGTAAATTTAAAAATTGGGGTTTTTAAAGGGTTCGGGGGGGCCCGGGAAACGTTACAAAAAACCAATGTCATGGACACAAAAATAACAAAACAACATTTATTTTTATACAAAACTGTAAAACTCCGTCAGGGAAGATAGATTCTTTATTCTTTATTTATCCGGGACTTTTCATTTTTAAAAACAAAATAAATCTTCTCCGTTTTTACGAGGCGGTTAATTAAAAAAACGTCTTCAGATCTTTGATTTAATGGATTTTTACCTCAAAAAATTTTTTATCAACATTTTCAACAAATAGATTTATTTTTTTAATTTTCCTCCAAAAAAGTTTTGTTCTGTTCAATGATGGGGGGACTAATTCAGTGTCCCACGCAGTAAAACCCACCACAGTGAACCAATAAGAAATTAAAACCAAATAAGTAACCAGATGGAGTAAACCAACGTCAAATTTATTGGGCAGGATGAGTTTGGAGGTCCACACCATGAGGGCGTCCCTCCTCTGACCCTGCTGCTCAATACTATTAAGAATCATGAGGAAGAAAACTCCATGGGGGATAGAATAGGAGGAGATGTATAAAGTTAGTCTGAATTATCTGGAGGGGGGGACCACCTGGAGGATTTCCACGTGTTCCACAGCCAGATATTGCCGTTTTTGGGGAAAGCCTGTGTAAGGCAATAACGTTTTTGTTACAGTCCTTCCACTCATGGACAGGAAAATTAGGCAGGAGGAAGTTATTTCACGTGACTGCACCGTGGGACCAAGCAATGAATTTACCGTTTACAGGAATGCATGTAAAATCTCAGGGGGGGGGACACGCTCTTCCGCAGAGATTCCCAGGGAAAGTCCAGGGAAACGGGAACCCACGTTTCCTGTTCTCTCTTTAACCTGATTGAAAACTGGACTGTCACAATATTCCCCAGGAGTATCAGAGGGAGGGACTCTCAAAACACACGATATACAGGGGGACTGGCGTGTGTCTCGAAAATAGTTTTCACGTAAAGGTCTTGAGGTTGAGATTTCCCAGATGATGACTCTGCCGCTGGTATTCGGGCCGGACACGATCACACTGGAAAAGGCCCTGTTAATCTGGATAGTGGTGATAGGGATGAAACATGGGGGGGTACCGGGTGTAGGTACCATGGAGCAGCCCCATGTTTACTCACCACTCTAGGGGGGACTGCCTCGTACTGGAGAGGTGTTGGGGGCCCAGTCACCAGC
>NW_026971927.1:0-17976 GCF_026151205.1 Bolinopsis microptera | reverse complement strand
TAGAGTAAGAGTTTAGAGAGTAAGAAAGAGTTAAGAGTGTAAAGAGTAGTAGAGATAAGTTAGAGTTAGAGTAGAAGAGAAGTAAAGAGTAAGAAAGAGAGAGTATAGTTGAGGAGTAGTAAAGAGAAGTAGAGAGTTAGAGGTAGAGTAAGAGTAGAGAGTAAGTTAAGAGTAAAAGAAGTAGAAGAGAGAAGTAGTAGAGTTAGTAAAGTAGAGAGTAGTAAGTAGAGAGACGAAGAGAGTAGAGAAGAGAAGTAAGGAGTAGTAGAGTTAAGTAGAGAGTAAGTAAGTAGTAGTGTAGAGAGTGTAGAGAGGAGCGTATAGTAGAAAGTTAGTTAAGTAGAGAGAGTTAGAAGAGTAGAGAGAGAGAAGTAGTAGTAAGAGTAGAAGTAGAAGAAAGAGAGTAGTAAAGAAGAGGTAGAAGTAGTAGTAGAGGATGTAAGAGAAGTGTAAGAAGAGTAGAATAAGTAGAGAAGAGTAGAGAAGTTTAGAGAGAGTAAGAGGAGTAGAGAAGTGTTAGAGAGTAGCAGTAGAGTAGTTAAGTGAGGTAGTAAGTAGTAAGAGTGAAGAGAGTAAGTAGTTGGGGTAAAAGTAAGAGTAGAGAAGAAGAAAGAGAGTAGCAAGTTAAGAGGTAGAGTAGAGTGAAGAAGAGTAGTTTGTAGGGGGAAAGGTAGAAAGAGAGTTGTAAATAGAGAGAGTAGGAAGAGTAGTAAGAAGGAGTAGAAGAGTAGTAGAGAAAAAGTAGAAAGTAAGAAGGTTTAAGTAGTAGAGTAAGGAGATAGAAAGGAAAAGGGGTTAGTAAAGAGTTAGAGAAAGAAGAGGTAAAGAGTAGAAGAGGGGCAGGTAGGAGATAAGTAGGGTACAGTAAGAGATGTAGATTTAGAAAAGTAGTTAGAGTAAAATAGAGAGAAAGAGAGAGAAGTAGAGTGTAGAAGTAGTAAAGAATTTAGAGTAGAGTGTAAGAAAAAGAGTAAAAGTCTAGATTTGGGAGTAAGAGTAAGGGAAGAGAGTGTAGTAGAGAGAGAGAGATTTTGAGTGAAAGTATTTAAAGAAGAAGTAGAAAAAAGTAGCGGAGTAAAAAGTAAAGAAGGGTAGAGAAGAGTTAGCAGTGTAGAGAAAGAAATAGTAGGAAAAGTGTAAGAGGTTTAGAGAGAGAGAAGAGAAGTTAGTAGAGTGAGAGAGTAAAAGTTAGTAGGAGAGAGTTTAAAGAATGAAAAGAGGAAAAAGAGTAGAGGAAGAGTTTAGAAATAGAGAGTAGAAAAAAGAAAGTAGAGTAAAAAAAGTTAAGTTGTTTAGAAGTTTAAAGAGAGTAAATGTTTGAGGAGTAGTAGTGTTAGTTTTAAAGATAGAGTTTGTAAGATTGTATGAAGTTTAGTGTGAAAGAGAGAAAGTAGTTGTAGAGTATAGAGAGAATAGAGTAAGTAGAGAGTTAAGAGTTAGAAGTAAGTAAAAGAAGGTAGTAGAGTAGAGTTAAGAGAGAGTAGTTAGTGAGAGAGTAGAAGTTAAAAGTAGTGAAGTATAGAAGGAGTAAAGTAGAAGGAGTAAGTAGAGTAGATGAAGTTTAGTTGAAGTAGGGGAAGTAGTAGAAGAGTATAGAAGAAGTAGAGAGTAAGTAGAGTTATATGAGAAAGTAGAAGAGTGAGAAGAGAGTAAGAAAGATAGTAAGGAGAAAAGGAGTAAGAGTAGAAGTAGTTGAAGTAGTAGTTTAGTTAGAAGTGAAGTAGTTAGTAGAGAAAAGGAGTAGGGTGGTAGAAGGGATTTGAGTTGTAAAGAAAAAGGGTAAGTAAAGAGAAGAAGGGAAAGGGTTTATTTAGGAGGGGGAAGGGGTTATTTAATAAAAAGGGAAGTTTTAGGAAAGGTTAAAGAGAGTTTAGAGAAAAAGGGTTTTAGAAGAAGTGAAAAAAGTAAAAGGTATAGTTTTAAGAAAGAAGAAAGAGAGAGTAGTAAGAAGTGGGGGGGGTTGGTTTTTAAAATTTGAGGTAGTAAGAGGGGAGTAAAGGAGGTTTAAAAAAGGAGAAAGTGGGTAAGCGGGAGGGGAGAAAAGTGAAAGAAGGAGAGAGTAAAGTAAGTAGTGGGGAAAATGTAGTGGGTTTTAGTAAGAGAGATAAGTAGAGAAAGGATAGAAGAAGAGTTAAAAAGTAAATAAAGGTAGAGGAGTAGAAGAAAGTGAAAAAGAGTTGAGAAAAAGGTTTAGAGTAAGTAAATGGGAGGAGAAGGGGAAGGGGAAATTTAAGGGTTTTTTGTGAAGTTTTTAATGGAGGGGTAAAAAAAAAGAGAAAAGTAGAGTAGTAAGAGTAGAGTAGGGGTGGGTGGGTTAAAGGGTGGGGTGTAAGGGTTTAAAAAGGAGAAGGAGTAGAGGTTAAAAAGAGAAAGTAAAAGTTAAGGGAAAAAGTAGAGTAGAGAGAAGTAAAAGTATAAGGGGTAAAAGGGGAAAGAAAAGAAGGAGAGTGGGAAAAAGAAGTATGTAGAGTGAAGGGTAGGAGAGAAAGGGGAGTAGAAAAAAGAGTGAGAAAAGTAAAGAGAAAGGAAGTAGTAGGAGTGGTAAAATGTAAAAGTAAAAGTAAGGGGGAAAAGGGAAGAGGAAGGGTAGAAGTAAAAGATTTTAAAGGTAAAGAAAGGGAAAATAAGTTAAGAAGGAAAGAGTGAAATTTAAAAAAGTAGAGTTAGAAGAGAGAGAAGAAAAGAAGAGAAAGAGCAAAGGAAAAAAGGAAGTGGTAAAAGAAGAAAAGTAAAAGAAAAGGGTATTTTAGAGAGAAAAGGAGTAATAGAAAAAGTAGAGAGTAGTAAAGGGGAAAGAGTAGTAGTAAAAAAAGAGAGTAGTAGGGAAAGGAAGAGAGTAGGGGGAAGTTTAGGGGAAAGTAAAAGAGAAGAGTAGTAGTTAAAGGAAGGTAGTAAGTTGAAAAGTAATAAAAAAAAAAAAGTAGATAAATTTTAAGAAGTGGGAGAAGTAAAAAAGTGTAGAGAGAAGTAAGAGGAAGGGTTAAGTAAGAGGGGAAGAGGGGAAAAGAGGTAGGATAAGGGAAAAAGAGAATAAGGGAAGAAAAAGAGGAGGTAAGTGGGGTAGAGTAGGAGAAAGTAAGAAGTGGGGGTAGAGAGAGGAAAAGTAGAGTAGGAAATTTAAAAGTAGTTAAGAAGAGGGAAAGGGTAAAGTAAAAAAGGGAGTAAAGGTGTGGGTAGAAGAAGAAGGGATTTAGGGAAAGAAGTGAGAAAGAAAAAGAGAAATTTGTAAGAGATGAAGAATTTTAGAAGGAGGTTAGTAAAGTTAAAGAAGTAAAAAGTTGTAAGAAGTAAGTGGGGAGGAGAAAGAAAGAGAGTTTTTAGAGAGGGGAAAAAGGGGAAAAAAGGGAGGTACGGAGAAAGAGTAAAAGTAGGGAAAGTAGAGAGTAAGAAAGGAGGAGAAGAATAAAGTTAGAGAAGAGAGGGGAAAAAGAAAGTAAGAAGAAGTAGTAAGTTAATGAGTAAATTTAGAAAATGAAGAGAAGAGAGTGGGGGGGAAAGGGGTTTTAGAAAAAAGTAAAATAAGGGGGGGAGAGGGAGTGTAAAAAATGGAATTGAATTGGTGGGGAAAAGGTAGTAGAAAAAGGGAGTGGGAAGGGGAGAGGGTTGAGAGAGAGAAATTTTAGTAAGAAATAAGTAAAAAGTGAGATAGTTGAAAAGTGGGGAAAAGGGAGAGTAAGGGGTTTAGGGGAGAAGAGTAAGTAAGTAGAAGAATTGTAAAGTTTATTTTAAAAAGAAAAGTATAGAGGAAAGTGGTAGGTAAAATAAAAAAGGGGGTGAATTGGGAAGAGTAGTAGGAGGGGGAAAAAGGAGAAGTTTAAGAGGAAAGGGAGAGAGTTTTTTTGGAAAAGTAAGAGGAAAAAGTAGAGAGGGTAGAGGAAAAAGGAGAGGGTTTAGTGGAGGGGGAAAGAAAAAGGGGTTTAAGAGAGAGGAAGTAAAGTAAAAAAGAGAGTAAAAGGAAAAAAAGGGAGGTAAGGATAGTAAGAAAGGTGTTAAAAAGAGTAAAGTGGGAGAGTAAAAAGAAGAGATTTAAAAGAAGGGAGTAGTAAAGGAGTTTGGGTAAGAGAGTAAGAAAGGGAAAAGAAAAGAAGGGAGAAGAAGTGAAAGGGGTTAAGAAAGTAATTTTGAGAAGGGTTGGGTAGAAGTAAAAGGTATAGGGGAGTGAGTAGTAAAGGTATTAGAGAAAGAGTAAAGTAGGGGTGAAGGGGACTTTTAAAGAGTAGTGAAAAGTAAAAGTAAGGGTAGTTGAGTGATTTAAAAAGGGAGAGAGAGTTTTGGGAAGAAGGAGTGAAAAGGGGTTTTAGAAAAATTTTGTAGGTAAAAAAAGAGTGGGGGAAGAAAAAAAAGTAGGGGTTAAGAAGAAGTAATGTTTTTAAGAGTAATGTTAAAGGAAAAAAGTTTAAGTAAGAGAAAAGTAGAGAGAAAGCAAAGAAAGGGGGATTTTAGAGAAAGGGGTAAAAGAAGATTTGAAAGAAGAGTTGGGGTAATAAAGTAAGAAAGGTGTAGAAAGGTTAAGAAGTAAGTAAAGGTAGTATAAAGAAGAGTTAATTAAGGAGAGGGGAAAAGGGTAGTTTAAAGTTTTTTAAAAGGTAGGGTAAAGGGGAAAAAGGGGGTTTTAGAGATAGGGGAAAGTAGTAAAGAAAAAAGGGGAAAAGTAAGTTTAGTAAAAGTAGAAGAAAGAAAGGGAGAGTTTTGGATTTTTAAAGTTTTGAGTAGAGAATAAAAGAGAAAGTTAAAAAGGGGAATGGAAAAGAAGAGTAAGAAGTTTAGAGGGGAAGTAAAATTTAAAGTAAATAGGGTTTTTGAAAAGGGGGGAAATTTTGAGAAAAAAGGAGTTAAGTATAGAAAAGGAAAGGGAAAAAGAAGTAAAGATAAGTAAGAAAAGTGGAGAAAGGGGAGAGTAAAAAGGAGGGAGAAATGGTAAAAGAAAAGAGTAAGGTAGAAAAGAAAAGTAAACGAAAGAGTAAAAAGAAGTAAGGAGAAAAATTAAGAGATGAGAAGAAAAAGAAAGTAAAAAAGGTTGGGAGAGTGAGTAAGTGTATTTAAAAAGAAGAAGGAGAGGATATTAGATAAGTAGTAGAAGTTAAAGAGGAGAGGTGGGTAGAGAGAAGAGTAGAAAAATTTGGTAGTGGAGAGAAAGTGGGTTTGTAAAAAAGAAAGTATTTTAAGTAGTAGGAGGTTAGAGAGTAGAAAAGAGGGGAAGAAAGAAGAAGCAAATTTGTATAGTAGGAAAAAAGAGAAGAAGGTAAAAGAAAGGTAAAAGGGAAATTAAGTAATTTTGGTATGGAAAAGAAAAGGAGAGTAGAGTTTGTGTAGGGGTTTAGGAGAGGAAGTAAAGGAAAGGAGGAAAAAAGAAGAAGTGGGTTGTAGAGTAGAGAGAGAAAAGAAAGGGTGGGTTTTTAAAGAGGTTTTAGTGGGATGTAATTTGGGGAAAGGGGGGTAATATTAGAAAGGTGAAGAAAGAGGGAGAGTAGTAAGAAGATTTTGGAGGAAGAGTGTTAAGAAAAGGTAAAAAAGAGTAAGAAGGAAGTTTGTAAAAAAAAGAAAGGAAGAGTAAGTAAAAAAGGGAGAAGGGGTAGAGGGATGTGTATTTTGAAGGGGGTAAAGGGTAAAAAGAGTAAGAATTTTAAAGGTTAGAAAAGAGTAATTAAAGTAGAAGAAGGGAAAGGGAAAGTTTTTTAAGGGGTAGAGAAGTAAAAGAGTGGGGAGAATTTTTGGAGAAAGAAAGAAGGAGTGAAAGGGAGAGAATTTAGAGTGGAGAAAAGTGGAAGTTAGGAGAGAGAGGAAAGGGAGAGAATTTTGAAGTTGGGAAAGTAGGTAAGTTGTAAAAAAGATTTAAAGGGAAAAAGAAAAATTTGTTATTTTAAGAAGAGAGTAGGTAAGGGTAGAAAGAAAGGGTTAGAAGAAGAAAAGGAGATTTGGGAAAGAAAGATAGTAGGGAAAAGAGTAAGGGAGAAAGAAAAAGGAAAGAGATAAAAAGTAAAAAGTAGTAAGAGAAAAAAGGAATTTAAAAAAAGGTTTAGAAAGGATAAGAGTAAAGAAAGGGGAAAAAAGGAGATGGAGAGAGTAGTAAGAGTGAGAAAGAAGAAAAAGAAAGTAATAGAAATGGTAGAGAGTAGAAATAAGAAAGGAGTGGGGAAGAAGAGTAAAGGATTTTGGGGTAAGGGGAAAAGGGGAAAATGAGAAGAGGTGAGTAGTTAAAAGTAGAGAAGGGGTTTTAGTAAGAAGTAGATGGAAAAAGGGGAGAAATTTTGGGTAGGGAAGAAGTTAAAAATTTAGGAGAAAATAAAGGGTTTAGAGATTTTAAGAGAGTAGAGAGTAGAAAAGGGAAAAAAAGGAAAGTAAAGTAGGTAAAAGGAAAGAAGAGTAAAAGGGGAAGAAATAAGAAAGGAGTATGGTTTTAAAAGAAAGAGGAAAAAGATGAAGGTAGGAAAGAAAGGGGAAAAAAGTGGAAGGAGGTATTAAGTAAAAAAGGGAAGTAAGAAAAAGGGTAGAATTTTTGAGTTAGGGGTTTTTTAGAAAAGAAGGTGGGGGTATAAGTGAAGAAAATTTAAGTAGAATAGGAAGGGGTTTAAAGAGGTTAAAAGGTATTTTTGAGTAGGGGTGAAAGTAAAAGGGGTAAAAAGGTTTTAGGGGAAAGAAAGTAGAAGAGAAATTTAGTAGTTAGGGGGGAAAGGAGGTAAGTAGAGAGTAAAAAGAAAGTGGGTAGGTAGGTGTAAGAGAATTTGAGAAGAAAGAGAGGAAAAAAGGAGAAAAAGAAGTAAAAAGTTAAAGTAAGGGGGGGTAGTGTAGTAGAGAAAAAAGTAGAGTTGAAAAAAAGTAGAGAGTAAGTAAAGAGTATTTAAAGTAAATTTTAGAGAAGTAGAAGGAAAGAAAAAGTAGAGAGGAGAGTGAAGGAGGTAAAGAAGGGAAGGAGGGGAAAAAGAAGGTAAAAGTAGTAGAGAATGGAGAAGAAGGTAGTGGTTAAAAGGGAAAAAAAGAGTTAGGGTAAGAAGAGAGTTTAGTGGAAGTAGAAAAAAAAGGTAGAGTAGGAAGTTAGTGAGAAGAAAGTATTTAAAAGGGTGAGAGAGGTATTTAGAAGTGGTATAAGATGAAAGTGGGTAAGAAGAGGGAGGTAGAGGTAAAAAGGGGGGTTTAAAAAGGGGAAAAAGGTTAGTAGATTGGGAGAAGGATAGAAAGAAAGAAGAAGAAAAGTGGGATGGTTTGGGAAGGTTGAGTAAAAAAGAAGTGAAAAAGAAAAAAATTTTGAAGAGGGTAAGGTGTAGGAAAAGGGGAAAAAGTTAGAGTAGAGTAAAAAAGAAAAGGGGTGTAGGAAAAAGAAGTAGAAAAGTAGAGATAGTAAAGTAGTAGTGTGGGAAAGTAGATAGAAGTTAAAGTAGAAAGTAGTTTGGAGTTTTTTAAATGAAAGGGGAGTGGGAGTAGAGTAAGGTTTTAGGGGGGTATGGATAGGTAAAGAGAAGGGAAGTAAAGTAAAGAAAGAAAATTTTAAGTAAAAAAAAAAAGTGGGGTTTAAGTAGTTAGAGTAGGGGGAAAAGAGAGAAGTTAAAAAAAAAAAGTTTAAGAAAAAGTAAAGTAGTAGTGAAAAAAGAAGGTAAAAAGTAGAGTAGTAGAAAGGTGTAAAGGAAAGTTAATAAGTAAGGGTTAAAAAAAGGGTAGTGGAAAAAAAGGAGTAGAAGAGTGTAAAAGATAAGTAGAGTAAGGTAGGAGAGAGAAAAAAAAAGAAAAGAGAGAGAGAAGGAGGTTTTAGAAGAAAGTTGAAAAGTAAAGAAGGTTAAAATTATTTTAGGAAGAGGAAGAAGTAAAAGTAAAGAAAAAGAAAAGAGGAAGAAAGAGTTTATAGAGGGGTGTATTAAAAAGGGTAAAGGGGGGGGTGTAAGGGGTAAAGAGTAGAGGGTAGAGAAAGTGGGAAAAGAAGTTTTAAGAAAGGTTGAGGGTAAAAAAGTAAAAGTAAAGAAGAGTAAGGAGAAGAGGAGAGAGTAGTGAGTAAAGAGTTAGTATAATTTAAGAGGTGGTAAAAGAAGTAAGTTGGTAGAGTAGAGTAGTAGTAAAAGAGAAGAGATAAGTTTAAAAGTAAAGTAAGAGTAGAAAATGAGGGGTAAAGAAAAAAAAGTGAGTAATAGAAAAGGGTGGGGAAAGAGAAAAAGGGTAGGAAAAGGGGTGGGGGAAGGGGGTTTTAAGGAAGTAAGTGGGGAAAAAGAGTTAGTGAGGTATTTAAGGAAAATTTTGAAGGTAAAAGTAGAGAGATTGGAAAAGGGAAAAAAGAATTTTTAGAATTTTTAGAGAGGTAAGTAGAAAAAGTATAAGGGGGAAAGAGGAGTTTTAAGAAGTGAAGAGAGAGGAAAAAAGAGTATTTTGAAAAGAAAGTTGGGAAGTAGTTTTAGAGAGTTTAAAGGAAGGAAGTAAAAGAAAAAAGGGAGTAAGAAAAAGGAGGATATGTAGATTTTGGGGAAAAAGAGAAAAAGAGTAAAGAGTGGGAAAGAAAAGTGGGAAAAATTGTAGGAGTTTAGTTAGAAAGGGGGAAGTAATTTTAAGTGGTAGTGGAGAAAAGGAAAGAGAGAGAAAGGGTTTAGAGTAGGGAAAGTAGTAGAATTTTAAAAAGAGAGTTTTAAGGTTTTAAGGAAAAAAAGAAAGGGGTATGGTGGGGGAAGTTAAGGTAGGTAAAGAAGAGTAGGAAAGAAAGTAAGGATTTAAACGGGTATGGGGTAGTAGTTTGTAAAATAGGAAAAGGGTAGTTGAGAAAGAGAAAGGAAAGGTGGGTTTAATGGGTAAGAAGGGTTTTTTAAAAGTATAAGGAGGGTAGTTAAAGTAGAGAGAGTTAGAAGGAAAGAAGGGGTTTTTGAGAAAAATTTTTGGGTGAGAGATGGAGTAAAGATGAAGGGGTTTTTTTTAGTAATAGAGTAGGTTTTAAGTAGGTAAGTTTAGGGGAAAGTATTTGGGAAAGAAAGGATAAGAAAGTAGAAAGTAGTAAGAGAAAAAGAGAAGAAGTGATAGATAAGTTTTAGGGGGAAAGATAAAATGGGTTTGTAAAAGTAGTAAAAAGTTAAAAAGGTGAGAAGTAAAATAGTTAGGTATGTGGGGGAAAGAGGAGGGTTAAAAAAGGAAAAGATTTAGGGTTTTTTGGAAGAGGTAAAGGGGAAGAAAAGAGAGGGGGAAGTATGGGAGTATAGAAAATTAAGAAAAAAAGGGGAAAAAATTAGGGAAGGGGGTTAAGTAGGAGTAGGGTTTTTTAAGAGGAAGGATTTAAAGGGGTTTTTAAAAGATTGTAAGTGGGATTTAAAAAGAAAAGAGGAGAAAGTGAGGAAAAAGGGGTAAAGAATGGGGTGGGAAAGGAAAAAATAGAGAGTTGTAAAAAAGAAAGGGAAGTAAGAGAGGGAAGGTAAAAGAATTTTGTAGAGATTTTTAAGTGTAAAAAGAAGAAGGAAAGAAAGTAAAAAAGAGAAAGTGAAATAAATAAGAAATAATTTTAAAAAGTTAGGAAGGAGTGTTAAAAAGGAGGGGAGTAGGAGTAAAAGAAGAGTAGAAAGTGGTAGTAGAAGGGGGGAAAAAAGGGGTTTTAAAGGATTTGGGAAAAGGAGTAGTGAAAGGTGGGGAAAAAGAGTTTAGAAGAAGTAGAAGTAAGGTAGAATTTAAAGAGATGTAAAAAGTAGGAAAAAGTAGGGGAGAAAAGAAAAGTGAGTAAGAGTTAGAAAGAGAGAAGGTAGAGAGAAAGGAATTTTAAGGAGTAGGGAAAGGGAAAGTTTAAGAGGGGAAAAAGAGAGAAGTAGTAGAAAGAAGAGTAATGAGAAAAGGGAGAAATTTTGGAATAAAGTTTTGATTAGAAGTAAAAGGAGAGTAGTAAGGTGAAAGAATAGGAGGAGAAAGTAGGGGTTGTGAAGGTAGTAATAATGAGAGTAGGTAAGAAAAGAAGTAGTAAGATAAGAGAAGAGAGAGAAAAAAAAGGGGTATGAAAAAGAGTAGAAAAAAAGGGGAATTTTAGAAGTAAAGAAAAAAAAGTGGGTTAGGTGAGTAAGTGGGAATAAAAGGGAATAAGAAAAGAGTAAAAGAAAAAGGGAAATTTTAAGAAAAATGGTAAGATTTAAGGTAGTAAGTAGAGAAGTGATTTAAAGGAAAAAAAAAAAAGGGTAGAAATTTTAAAAAGGGAAGGTTTAAATGAGAAAGTAAAGAGAGTAGATGTTTGGGAGTAGGTAGAAGGAGGATGGTGGTAAAAGAAAAAGTAAAAAAGGGAAGTAGAAAGAAGTAGTAGTAGGTAGAGAATAGTAAAAAAAAAGGGTGTAAAAGGGGGGGAAGTAGAGTAAAAAGGGAAAAAGAGTAGAGAGAGGTAAAAAGAGGTAAGTAGAAAGAGTGAGGTAGTAAAAAAATATAAAAAAGAGGGGTGGAAAAGGAAAGTGTAGAGTAAGAGTGGAAGAGGAAAAGAAAGAGGAGAATTAAAGTAAAGAAGTAGAGAAAGGTAGAAAGGAGTAGGAAATGTTGGAAAAAAGGGGTAAGAAAAAAATTAGAAAAGGTTTAGGAAAAGGGTTAGAAGTAGTGGAATGGGAGAGATTTTTAAAGAAAGAAGAAGGGTAAAAATTTTGGGTGAAAGTAAGAAAGTTAGAAGTTTAAGGGGGGAAAAGAAGAGGTAGTAAGAGAGAAGTTTAGTAATAGAATTTTAGGGGAAAGTTTAAAAAAAAAGAGGAAGTAGAAAGTGAAGAGTAGGAAGAAACGAAAGAGTTAGATAAAGTGGGAAATAAAAGTAAGTTTTAAGAAAAGGAAAGTAGAGTAAAGAGAAGTGTAAAAGAAAGGAGAAAGAAAGTGTAAAGTAGAGGTAAAAGAAGGTAGAGTAGGGAGTAGAAGGAAGATGAGAAAAGTTGAAAAAAAAGAAGTAAGAAATTTGTAGAAAAAAGGAGTTATTGTTTAAGGTAAGTGTAAGAGGAAAAAGGAGGAAAGTAAAGGGAAAGAAAGAGAAAGTAGTAGGTGGAAGAAAAAAAAGAGTAGGAGTAGGGGTAAGAAAAAAAGAAAAGATTTAAAAAGAGAATAAAGGAAAGAGAAAAAAGAAAGTTGTAGATTTAAAAGGGGAGTAGGGGAGAAGTAAAAGGTAAAAAGTAAATAAGGTGGTAATGAAGTATGGAGTAGAAAGAGTGGAGGTAGAAAAAAAAAGGAAGGGGAAAGAAAAGTTTGTGGAAAAAGGGAAGTGGGGGAAAAAGAGTGAAGTTGAGAGATAGGAAGAAGAAAGTGGAGTGAAAGAAGTAGAAAAGAAGGGAAAAAAGGGAGTATAGGAGGAAAGAAAGAAGAAATGAGGAAGAAAGGAGAAGGGAAAGAAAAGTAGGTAAAGGGGTAAAAAGTTTTAGTGGGGAGAGATTTATTTAAAAAGGGTTTAAGGTAGAAAAAGGTTTTAGAAGAGAAGAAGAGGAAAAAGGTATAGTAGGAAAGGGAAAGGAGAAAAGAAGTGTTTAAAGTAAAAAAAGAATGAGAGGTGAAAGGGGAAGGGAAATGTAGAGTAAAAAATTTTTAAAATTGAGGTTAAGGGGGAAAATTAGAAGGAAAGAGAGTGGAGGAAGAAAAAATGAGGTTAGGAAAAAGGATAGAAAAGGGGGAAAGGGAAGTGAGATAAGTAAGAGAGTAGAAGGTAAAAAATTTAAAGAGTGAAAAAAGGGGGGGGGAAAAAGAGAAGGGAGAGAAGAGAAAAGGGGAAATTGGGAGGGAATAAGAAAGGGGTAAAGAGTTTAGAAGGAGAAAAGAAAGTAGAAGGAGTAGGGAAGTAAGTATAGAAAAGAGTTGGAAGTAAAGAGAGTAAAAATTTAAGTTTAAAGTAAGTAGAAAAAGGTAAGAGGTTATAGGGGTTAAGGTTTTGAGAGAATGAGGGAGAAGGGAGGAGAAAAGTTAAAGGAAAAGTGGGGTAAAGAGTAGAGGGTTTAATTAAGGGGGATTTTGAAGGGAAGGTTTTTAAAAAGTTAATTTTAAGTAGGATGGAGGTAAAAAGGGTTTAAGGTGTTGAGTAGGGAATTGAAAAAGGAGAGAAAGGGAGAAATAAAGTAGATAAAAAAGGAAGGAAAGTAGTAGAGTAAAGGTGGAAAGAAGGGAGGAGAAGTATAAAGAAGGGAGAAAAGGAGTGTGGGGAAAAATTTTTAGAAATAAGGAAAGGGGAAAAAAAGGGGGAAAAAGAAAAGGAAGAAAAAAGAAGGTGTAGTGAAAAAATAGGGGGAAGGGGTTAGAAGGGGAGGAGGGGGAGAGAAAAGGGGTTAGTAAGAAGTAAGAAGGTTTTGGAGTAGAGAGTTTGAAGAAGGAGAGGAGTGTAAGTGGGGGTAGTTAGAGAAAAGAAGAAGAAGAAAAGGGGAAAGAGTTTGGGAAAAGGAAAAAGAGAAAGTGGAAGTTTTGGGAAGGTTAGGAAAGAAGTGGTAATGTAAAAGAGTTGAAGGTGGGGTAAATGGAAGAAAAAAGTAGTAAGAAAGTAAGGTAGAAAGATTGAGGGAGATTTTAAAAGAGTAGAGAAAGATGAAAAAGGAAAAGGAAAGGTAAAGGAAAGTAGTAGTTAGGAGAAAAGTAGGTGAGAGAAAGAAAAAAGTGAGGAAAGAGAAGAGTAGAAAAAGAAAGTAAAGAGAGAGTAAGAAGGAAAAGGGGTAGAGTTGAGGAGAAAGGGAAAGGGGGAGTAAAGAAGAGAGGTGGGTTTGAGAAAGTAAGGTGAAGGAGGGGTAGGGTTTAAGTAGGGTATTTTAAAGTAAAAAAGTTTGAATGAAAGGGTAGGAAAAGTAGGGTAGTGGGGTTAGAGGTAGTATAGAAGGAGGGGGAAAAGAAAGTAAAGAGGAGAGTGTAAGAAAAGTGTTAGAATGGAAAGGGAGAAAGAAGGGTGGAGTAGAAGTATTTTAAAGTTAAAAGAAAGGGGAGTAAATAATTGAAAAGTGGGTTTTAAGAGTAAAAAAGGAAAGAAGAAGAGTTTGTGAATTTGGAAAAGAATAAAGAGAAAAAGAAGTGAGAAAAGGAGAAAGAGGAAGGGGGAGGAAAGTAGAGAGAGGAATAGGGAAGATTTGGGGTAAAGTAAAGAGAAAAGGTTTTTAGTAGAAAAAGAATAGAGAAAGAAAAGGTAAGGGGGTAGTAGAAAGGGGAGTAGTAGAATTAGTAGGGGAAGTAAGTGAGGGGGAAAGGAAAGAAGAAGTAGGGAAAAAGTAGGAGGGGTGGGTGTGGGTTTATAAAAAAGGGTAGAAGAGTAGAAGGTAAAGAGTAAGGATTTAAAGGTTTGAAAGTAAGTATTTTGTGAAAAAGGGGTTTAAGGGTAGTAAGTGAAAAGGTTATATTTGGAGGAAAAGAAGAGATTAAGGGGGAGGATGGAAAGAAAGGAAAAAAAGGTTGAGAAAAAGGAGTAAGGAGAGAGTAAGAAGTAGTAAAGAAAAAGTAAAGGGAGTGTATGGAAATGAAGTAGGGGTGAGATGGTAAGGTGAGGGGAAAGTAAATAGTAAAAAGGGGGGAGAAAAAGGCAGAAAAAGGAAAGGGGGTAGTAAGTAGTAGAAAGGAGAGGAGTGGGGAAAAAGAAAAATAAAAAATTTGTAAAAGGGGGTTAGTAGAAAAAGAGGTTTGGAAGAAAAGAAAGAGAGTGGAAAAGTAAAAAGAGAGGGGGTAAAAAGTTGGGGGTAGTAAAGGATTTAGAGAAGGAGGCAAGGTGAGGTAAGGTAAAAGGGAAAGAGGTAAGAAAAGGGTGAGGGGGTTTTTAAGAGTAGGGGTGAAGGGGTATTTGAAAAAGAAGTTGAGAAAATTGTAGGGTAATGAGTAAAGGGGTTTTTTTGTAGAAAGATTTAAAGTGAAAAGGATAGAGGGGTTTAAAAGAAGTAAGATAAAGTGTAAAAAAGAAGAAAGGTAGAGAAAAGTGGGTGGGAGAAAAGGTAAGTAGTAAAAAAGTGTTAGTAGGGAGTAGTAGAGGAGGAGAGTAAAGGGGTGGGGTAGAAGTTTTTTTAAGAAAAAGGAAGGAAGTAGGATGGAATTTTAAAAAAGGAAAAATTTTTAAGGGGAGAGAGAGAAAAGGATAAAGAGGAAAGAAGAGAAGAGTTTGTAGAGGTGTAGGTGAAAAAAATAGTGAAAGAAAAAGGTAGTAAAAAAAATGGAAGTATGTTAAGAGTTTAAAGTTAGGGGAAAAAAAGGGTAAAAGTAGGGAGTAAAAGGGATTTAGTAATGGGGGTGTGTTTTGGAATGGTAAAAGGTAGTAAATAGTAAGGTTTGTGAGGGGGTTTTGATTGGGGGGTTGGGGTTAAGTAGAGTAAGAGAAAGGGTTTTTTAGAGAGAGTAAAGTGGGTTTTTGTGTTTTAAGGAAGAAGAAGGAGTTGTAGAAGAAATTAGAAGTTAGTGTTAAAAAAGAGAAAGAGGAATTTAAGGTAAAGAAAAAGGTAGTAAAGTAGGTTGAAAGGGGAGATTTGTAAAAGAAAGAGGATTTAAGTAATAAGAATTTAAAAAGGGGAGAGTAGTAAAAGAGTAAAAGGGGAAAGGAGAAGAAGATGGGTAAAGGTGTAATTTTAAGAAAGTGGGGGTTTTTGTAGAAAGAAATTTAAAAGATTGAGAAGTAGGAAAGGTATATAAGAAGGAGTGAAGGTAAGAGGTAGTAAGGGTTTAAGTAAGGTGAAGTTTAGTAGGGGAAGAGTAGTAAAGAAAGGGAGGGAAAAAGGAAAGGGAAAAAGGAAAAGTGGGGAAAAAGAAGGAGTAAGTAGTAAAAAAAGAAGGAGAGTGTAAGAAGAGAAGTAGTAGGAAAGAGAGAGGTAAATTGAGAAGAAAGGTTGGGGAAAGATTTAGAGAGAGTGGGTAAAAAAGAGAGTAGATTTAGAAGTAAGTAAAATGAGTAAAAAGGGAGAGTGGGAGTAGTAGAAGAGTAGGGAATAAAAGGGAGGAGAAAGAGAGTTTGGGGAAAAAAAAAGTGGAAGAGGAAAGGAAAGAGTAAGGGGATGAAAAAGAAATAAGGAGAAGAGTAGAAAAGGAAAAAGGTAAAAAAGAGAAAAGGAAGGAGAAAAAGGAGTAAAGGGGTTTTAGTAAGTAAAGTAAAGTAGTAAGAAAAGTAAGTTGTAGAGTAAAAAAAGGAGAAAAAGGAGAAGGGGTTTAAGTAGAAGTAAAGGGAAAGAGTAAAAGGGGGGTGAGAAAAAAGTGGAAGGTAAAGAAAGTGAGAAGAAATGGAAAAAGAGTATTTAGAGGAAATTTTGTATGTAAAAAAGGGAATTTTAGAGAAAGGGGAAAGGAAGAGAAGAGGAAGTGGGTAAAAGGGGGTAGAATAAGTAAAGTGGGTTTTGAAGGGGTTTGAAAAGGTAAATGTAAAAAGAAGGGTGGGGTGTAAAGAAAGGGTTAAAGTAAAAAGAGAAGAAAGAAAAATTTTAAAGTAGTAAATGTAAAAGGTAAAGTAAAGAGATAAAGAAGAGTAGAGTTTTTAAGTAAAAGTAAGTAAGGGAAGTAAAATTTAAGGAAAAAAGGGATTTTAAAGAAGGAAAGGGGAATGAGGAAAAAAAAGTAAAGAGGATTTTAAAAGTAATAGGGGAAAGAAAAAAGTAAGTAAGAAGTTGGTTTTAATAAGAAAGTAAGAATTTTAAGAATTTGAAAAAGAGGAAAAGAGAAAAGGGGTGTAGTAGAGTTAAGAAAAGAGAGAATAATGGGAAAAAAATTTGATAGAAGTGGGGAAAATGAAGTAAAGTAGGAGAGTAGAGTGAGAGTTAAGGTTAAAGTGAGGAGAAAAGAGTAGTAAAGTAAGGGGTTTATGAGAAGTAGTAAAAAAAAGAGGTAAGGAGGAAAAAAGGGAAAAGAGGGAAAAGTTATTTAAATAAAGGAATTTTAAAGTAGGTTTAGAAAAATTTAAAAGGGAAAAGAGAGTAGTTTAGTAAGTAAGTTAAAAAAAAGAAGAGTAAGAGAGTATTAGAAAGGGAAGAAGTAAGATTTTGTAAAGTAGAGAGGGGAAAAAAAAAAGGTAGAAAAAGTGTAAGAAAAAGTAGGAGGTGGGGAGAAGTTTAGGAAAAGTAAAAAAGGAGAGGGTAAAAAATTTGTAAGGGAGGGGGTTTAGTAGAGTGGTAAAATTTAAAAAGAGTGAGTAGACAGAAAAGGAAGAGATTTTTGGTAAAGGGAGTAGTAAAAAAAAATGTAAAATTGAAAGAAGAAAGTAGGGGGTTTAGAAAATTTTTGTAGAGTTAGTAAAGATTTTAAAAGAAGTTTAGAGAAAGGAAGAGGGGAGAAGTATTAAAGGGGAAGTTTATAGAGTAGGGGAAGAAAAGTAGAGATGTAAAAGAGTAGTGTTAAGTAGGGATTAAGTAAAGGTTATAGGAAAGTTTAGAGAGAAGAAAGTGTAAAAAAGTAGAGAGTGAGTGAGGTTAAAAGGAAGGTAGAGTTAATAGGGAGAAAATTTTGGAAGAAGTAGAGGTGAGAGTTTGAGAGGTAAAAGGGGGTAAGGTTTAAGAAGTAGTAAGGAGAGGTAGAGGATGTTAGTGAAAAGTAAGAAGGGGGGGAAAAAAGAGAGAAGAGTAAAAAAAGAGAGAGTATGTAAGTAGGGGTAAGGAAGGGGTAGGTAGTAAAAAAGGGAATTTAAAGTGGTAGAATGGAGTAGGGTTTAAGGTATTTAAGAAAAAGAAAGAAAGATTTAAGAGAAAAAGTAAAGTAGAAAAGTAGAGTGGGGAATAGGAGTTGAGGGAAAGAGAAAGAGAGGTAGTAGAAGAAAGGGGGGAAGTAATGAAGATAGGAAAGAGTAAGGTAAAGAGAAGGAAGAAAGATAAGAGAGAAAGAAAAGAAAAAGGGGTTTTAAAAAGGGGTTAGAAGGGTAAGTAAAAGGGGAAGAGAAGGGTTTTAAGAGAAGTAGAGGTAAGGGGAAAAGAAGAGGGAGTAGAGTGTGTTAAAGAGTTTTTGAAGAAGTGTTGGTTAAAAGTGGAGGAAAAGTAGTTTAAAGAAGAGGAATAATGAAAGTAAAGGGGGTTTTGTAAAAGTATGAAGAGAAGGGTAGAGTAAGAAAGGGTAAAGTAAAGGGGTAAAAAAAGAGTGGAGAGTGAAAAAAAAGAGAAAAGGAGAGGGAGTAGAATGTAAAAGGGAAGTGAAAGGGAGGAAAAGGGGAAAGGAAAGGTGAGAAGATAAAAAAGAAAGATTAGAAAAAGTAGTAAAGTGGAGAGAAGTAAGGGGAGTAAGGGAAGTAAGTAAAAGTAAAGAGTTTAAAAAAGGTAGAGTAAAAGTGGAAGAGGGGGGAAAAAGGGAGAAAAAAGAAAGTTTTGGTAGAGTTGTAGATGAAAAGGTGGGGTAAGAAGAGTAAAAAAGTAAAAAAAAGGAAGAGGTTTTTAAAAGGGGTAAAAAAGTAGGGTAGAAAAAGAGTGTAGAAGAAAGTGGGTAAGAAGGGAAAATGGAGTGAGTAGAGAAGAAGAGGAGATAGTAAGTGTAGTGGGTTTGTAGAGTAGGGTAGGTAAAAAGAAGTGAAGGTAAAGGAATTTTTAAAGAAAGTAGGAGTAAAGGGGAAGTAAAAAAGGGGGTTAGTGAAGAAAGAAGGTAGTTAGTAAAAAAGTAGAATAAAAGAGGAGTGGTTAAAAGAGGAGTAGGGGAGAGAATTTTAAGGTAAAGAGTAAAAGTAAAGTTAGAGTAGATTTAAGAGGAGTAGAAGAAAGAAAATTTAAAAAAGAAAGTGGAGAGAAAGTGAGAGAAGTAAAAGGGAGTAAAAGAAAGAAGGAGTAAAATAGGGAAGAAGGGAGGGTAAAAGAGAATTTTAAAGGTAAAAAGAGAGGGGTAGAAAGGGGAGTAGTAGTAGTAAAGTAAAGTAGGGAAAAATTTTAAGTAGGAAGAGTATGAGTAGTAGGGGGAGGAGTAAGTTGTAATAAGAGAGGGAAAGAAGAAATTTAATGAAGGGATTTAGTAAAAGAGGTAAGAGAAAATAAAAAGAGGAAAAAAACCGAGTGTAAGGGTAGTTGAGTAAAAAGGTTTAGTGTAAGGGGGAGAAAAGGGAAGTGGTTTTTTAAGAGAAAGAAAAGAGTAGGGTTAAAGAAAGGTAGAGTAAAAAGATATAGAAAGGGGGAAAGAAGGGGT
>NW_026971926.1:0-18048 GCF_026151205.1 Bolinopsis microptera | reverse complement strand
TAAAATTTTCAAAATGGGGAATTTTATTTATCTTTTGGAATCAACTTTAGTAATTTTGTTTATTTTACAAAGGTTTTTTAAAATAGATGTAAATTAATTAAAAAAAATATTATGAAACAAACTTGCGTTAGACGGGTAGAGGAAGCGCTTAGATCAAAACTGTGCATTGTCCCTAGCAGCACCCCGCCCGTAGCTTCCACCTTGTAAACACCCTGTTTCTACCTGGTTATTCGCGTCCCCTAACTTAAACACCCTGTGAAAAACAAAGGCGGGATTGAGTTTGTTGAATAGTGTTTTTAATCGATTTAACACGTTTTTAATCGCTTTTTTGCGGGCCTTTTTTGGGGAATTTTGTCTTCCCAAAGGGGTTCTAAATTTTGCCTGAAAATGATGAAAAGGAAAAAAATTAACACTTACCGAGCGAAGACCATGTACTTTGTAACTCCCATCAGAAAATCAGTGTAGCTGGTTACAAGATGGGGCCTCCGCAGCAAAAAGCTTTTTCCTCCGATTTATGTGTTTCCAGACCCCTCGAGCTCCTGGTTCTCCCCATGAATATGGAGCTGCACGAGTGTTGCCATTCTGTTATTCTTCCAAGGTACTTCGCGTAAACTTCCGGTTGGGTTTTTCACGGAGGTATTTTCATCGTTGTTTGCGTTGGTTTCATTTTTAGTCTGAAAAAAATTGGGTGACTAGGTAGATTGGAAATTGGGGAATGTCATTATGGTAAAGAAACATGACAAAAAAAAGGGGGAACATTCGATTTTTAATTATCGCGCATAGTTTTTTGTCCCGTTTTCAAACCCTGACATCCATTTGCATGTAATATTATCCAACTGCTTAATTTAAAAGGTAATTTTAAAAAATTTTTTTCCATCTTAACGATTGGTTTTGCGGTAAACTCAGAAAAAGGGTGTTGTTGAAATCCACAGAAAAATTTTTAGGGAAGGATCTGGGACCATTATGGGAGAATTGTTTCAGCTCCGTGGTACAAAACCCCCGCCCCTGATTTGAGACAACATATTTTATAGTTTTTTCTATTTCTACGATGGTCCTCCATTTGATCTCCAGATGGGTGATCGGTTAATTACCCATCTATTTCTGCTTAGATGCTGTTATTTATTACCGGGGACCCGCGGAAATCTGGCACCCAGCAATTTCACGGTGATGGGAGGAAGGTTTTTTGTTATCTGCTAATTCCCGGATTCGGCCCTAGAAATTACCGAAAATTCCTGGGCGACCCATGGGGCTGGGAAGTTTTTTTCCCAAGGTCTCGGGGCCAAAAACTGCTTCGCTCCCTGTAGTTGACTTGACTTATAAGTATTATAAGGCAAAAGCTCTCACCAGATTTATTTTGGTATAACAATTCAATCATGATTAGTTCGTTCTTAGTTAAAAACAAACCAAATGAAAAAGCAATTGGTCGCCATTAACAAGGGACGGGCGTAATTCTGTATTGTGTTCTTACCCAGTGATTTTGGGCTTGCTGTAGTTCCAGCTGTGTTTCCACTGTTTAGGGAATTGCAGGAAATAACTTTCATCTCAAGGTTTAAAATTTACCAGAAATTCATTGGTTTTTGGGAGTATAAGAACTAAGGAAACAATTATTATGGACGAAAAAAATGGCCAAAAACTCCAATAAAAATTCTTGCCCACGTGTCAATAAAACCGCGTTTACACTTAAAACATTGTCGGGTTTAACTATGCGTTCTATGCAAATCTTCCATTAAAATTTCACCTATTTGCACGTGCGGTCAAAAAAGGCACGACAAACATTCTCATGGAATTTATTCCAAAAAGTTGATTTAAAGTATCCATAAAGTTTAAACAAAAAACGTTGGCCACCATCGGCTGGCGTTCTTACTTCGAGGGGGGGGGGACCCGAAAGGAATAATTCTAAGGACAAATTGATATAAACAGCTTTCGGGGCCTGGGACCGAGGGAAAAATTATTATAACGTCAGTGTTCAATAATTTCGTAACTGTTAATTGCAAGTTACCGATTTGGGACCCTTCTGGTGAAGGGCAAGTAAAAGGGCATCGTGGGGACTTGTCGTTTTTATTATATTTTTCATTCAAAAAGGGAACGCATGGGGAGCTATCCACTTGTATTATCATATGGGAGGAGGCAGTAAAAAACTCCAGGCTGTGATGGACTATGGGGGGGGGACAATGGGCATTATCCCGTGGTAATACATTAAAAATATATCGGGAACTTGTCAGTTTCATTCGCCGATCGCTTCCTCGTTAAAACTATTTGTGTTATATTTGTTGTTACTTATTTATTTTCGAAACTAACTACTTTTGTTAATTAATTATATAGTTGGTTAGTAGTGTTGGAAAAAGTATTGAAAACATACTCGTATGGCCTTTTTAAACACCTGTGTCTAAAAAGTACATAACAATTTAAACATGTTCAAATGGTTTAGGGACCGGAGGAGTAAATGGCAAAAAGTTTTCTATTCACTTTTTAAATTCATTGTATCAACTAAAACCCCTGGTACATAAATAATCTCAACTTTGTTAACTTCAGTTTAAGGGGGGGAAACCGGGTGGAGACTATGGCAGGTATTTGTATTTTATGTGTAAGGGGACATCGTTAATCAGAGAATTTTTGCCTTTCCGGGCATGGGTTCTTCCGTTCAGAAGGGCAATCGTTCATTCATACAAATGTGTGGGTGGGGGATCGCCAACTAGTCTTTAAACTATTTTCAACTAAATCTTACATATTCTAAAGACATTTTTTTTATGGCCTTGGGTCTAAATACTATGGCATACAGGAAAAGTTCAGCGATGGGGTCAGAGTAAATAGCTCCAAGCCGGGAAGTCCCTGGTTGTGAAGTGGCAGTGGAAGGGTAAGGGGGGCAAGGCGGCAGTTCCTGGCATCCCAGGCTTGGTCTGGGGTCCTAAAAACAACCTGCTTCATCAAGGCTAGTTAATTGATAAACTATTTAGTTTCATTTTTAGATCCACAGCTTTTTTGTCACTGTACTAACTTTAGGTTTGTTATCATTGGATTGGATCTATTTTTTCCCTCCTCTGAACTCTCTGATTCTTTTTGATACTTAATTTCCCCCCCAGATAAGTGTTTTACTCACCCTCTTGGCACCCGTCTCTATTTCAGGCCGTGTACATTGTACCATTTTACGGGGTAATGTCTTGGTGACTGCTGGGCCTTAGTTACCCCGAATTGCCATACCTGATCAACCTGGGTGTAAACCTTCTTGGTCCATTTGATGCAAAACTTTTCTCCCCACAACACCACTTCTACATTCTCGTTCTCACTGGAATTTTCTTCTCAGTGCCTCCCAGGAGGCAGGAAAAATTCACCATTTCCTGGGCCCTCATTATTGGACGATGAAGAAAGAAATTTAAATGGTTGTGCCTTCGATATCCTCCCAGAAGATCATGTCCGGGGGTATCCTTTCAACCTTCATTCTTGACAGGGGAGGGTCCTTTATTAAATCCACTCAAACTCCTTGAGCCTAATGGAAGTTTTATCGGGATCTTGTTTTTAAAAAATAAAACATGGGTCCAAAGCACTTGTGGGACCTTCCAAAGGGGCCCCTGGGTGATGGGGTATTTGGAATGGAAACTTAAAAAACAAATACACATGAAGTTTCGCACAAGAGGGAACGAAAGTTAAAGGGACCTTGTGGGGCTTGAGTTCCCCGCATTTGAGTCCCCTACACCAAGTTTATGGGATGGGGTGGATCCAAACAAGCCCCAAACCAACAGTCAGTCTCCCCCCAGGGAATTGTTTGGAATTTGGATGAAACATACCCGTGTTCAATCACGGGGCAATACAGGCCCTTCTGGGAATATGGGACTGCTTGTTTTAGGTCAGCAGTATGTTCCTGCAAGGGAGCTAACCCTGAAAATTTCCTGTGAGACGGGGTGGGGGGGACAACGAAAACCACTGTAATAGATTCGGGGGGACTAGTGAATATTTTGTACGGTTGGTCGTTCGGTGCACGGCAAGAAGGAACCTGGTTCTTTATAAGGGAAACCGGGTGAACAAACCAACCTTCTCCACACCAGGAAAGGTGTAACCCCTCCCTCCCCCAGAATATTTCTCTGTTGCCTGCGGGGGGGGGGGGACAGACCAGTCTTTCTTCAATATGATGAAGGCTTGGCAGGTCAGTCCCCAAGGGATTTAACTGCATTGGAAGTTCCTCCCGGGGCCTTGAGGGGGGGGACTGGTGGTGTCAGATACTGGTCTTTCCTTCTAGGGAACCTAATGGGGGGGGGGGACCCCCACTCCAAACACTTCCTACATCTTCTCTTTCCTCTCCTTCTCCTTCATCAATCCCCTTCTAATCTTCCTCATCATCCCTTCTTATTTACTCCATCATTTTCTTCCCTTCTTACTCCCTCCCTTCAAACCATCTTTCATCCTAAACACTGGGGGACTCCATTCAGCCCCCCCCTAAGAAAGATGATCATACTTCTCGCTGGAGAGTCATATTTTGACGCGACTGGGATTATTGAAAAAACGGGCCCAAGGGTAAACAGGACAGTTTTCAAAGTCGCCCAAGGGTTGGGGTCGCAGAATTGATGCTGTATTACACTCAATCGAGCAATTTGTGAGAGACCACACTGATCTAGAGATTAAGAAACTGTTTGTGTGTGTAGGGACTAACGACATTCGATACTGTCAGACTGGCATATTACACCTTAAAAGCCCTCTGCAGAACTTTATGTCAAAAATTAAATCCTTAGCTCCTTCAGCAAAGATCTTTGTCCAGTCCCTCCTCCCTATACCTGCTAACGGTAACCCCAAGGGAGAACAAAACGTGGTCTCTATGAACAAACTACTCTTTAGTCTTTGTTCCAAATTTAAATTATTTTACCTCGATGTCTTTAGTAGTTTCCTTAGTTCATGGGGCGGCAGGAACTACCAGTTATTTCCCAAGTATAGTTTGGAATCCAAGAAGTGGGATATTCACCCCAATGCTAGGGGTATGGGTGTGTTAGCAAGACACTATATCTTTCTCATTCACTCAACATGGTTTAATCCGTTGGGTTACTGAGATTGGTACTTAAGTATGATTCATATTTGTTAGATAAATTATTTAGATGATGTATTAAAAAGTGAATTTTGAGTGATAGATACACCTGGGTAAAACACAACCGTGACATTGCTACACATGGGAATAAATGACCAGCAACACCGCATATGCACTGGAAAGTTTAATTCTGTTGTTCGAAAAGTTTGTGGTAAAAGAAAAGTCTGCTACGTGTCTGTGTTGTCCCAGTTATGTTCACCCATTGGATTATTTGTCAGTTCACTAATTTTATATCTGTATATTTTGTTATTTATTATTGTTATTTCGTTGGATCTATCAACACGTGTGGACAGTGGATTAAAGAATATTAGTCATATTGGTAGACCTGGTAATCTTCCCAGCCTTTATAGTAGTATTAACCTGTATTTCCTAATAATTATGACAGCATTTATTCTGAGATATTTTGATAAAGGATCTTATTATTTAAAGTGTCGTAAATCATCTGCTCTGAGAAGATCATTCCAATTCTTTCTGAGATGGATTGGTGTTCTTACTGCTCTGGTTATCTACACTTTCTCCCTGAACCTAATATTGCTTATTATATGTAACACGTCACTTTTAAATCCAGGACCTGGGAAAAATATCTGTTTTTTATAACAATGTACAAGGTCTAATTAACACTCGTGACCTTGCGTCAGTTAACCCACCACTTAACATGACGAAAGTACATGAACTACATGGTTTTTTGTATACAAACAAACCTGATATTGTTATTTTAAATGAGACTTGGCTGAAAAAGTCAATATTGGATAGTGAGATTTTACCTTCTGGTTATAAAATCTTTAGGCTGGACAGGTCCCTCAAAACTCATCCATGGGATCCTGAACGACCTAAGAGGTTTAGAAAAAACGGGGGTGGAGTCTTAATAGCTCATAGATTTGATCTAGATGTTACTAGTACTAGGATAGCTGTAGTGAAAGCTCAAGCTGAGTTATTGTCTGTTGTCTTAAAGCTTCCGACTGGTAGAATTGTGTATTTCGACTTTTTATAGAGTGGGGACTTTAAGCGACGACAATTACGTGGAATTTTCTAATTATTTTAGAACTCTTGCCTTAAAAAAGAAGATTGACAAGCATGTTTTAATAGGAGATATGAATTTGAACTGTGTTTCTTGGCCTGCTGGTGAGACATCCTGTGAACTGCAAAATGGCTTCCTGGATTTCCTTACTGGTGACCTAGGACACACTCAACTAATTAATGAACCTACACATAAAGCAGGGAATGTGCTTGATTTACTGTTCACAAATGTCCCTAATATTATTACCAATTTTAAAATACTGGATCATAATGAGGCGTGCTTATCTGACCACTTTGGTATCAACTTTGGGATAAACTTCAATGTCAGCCGCAGAAAGTCTCCTAAACGCAAAGTATATAACTATACCAAAGCCAATTGGGACGGCTTGAACTTTGCTCTGAGGCGGGTCAATTGGGATAATGTGGCTGGGTCTCATGATCCACACATTTCCTGGCCTCTTTTCAAAGATGTTCTGATTAAACTCTGCAATGAATATATCCCAAAGAAAAATGTTAAGTGTGAGTTTCAGCCGCCTTGGTATGACTCTGATTGTGATAGGGTTCTGAGAGATAAAGAGAAATGGAGAGAAAAGGCTAATGAATCTGGCAATGAGTCTGATCTTATCTTGAAAAGTCCCGTCAGTACCGCAAAGATTTTAAACGCATAATGAACGAAAAGATGAGACTCAGTGTCGAAGATGATTCTGATTCTGCCCTTATTTCCAAAAAGTTTTGGACACACGTGAAATCAAAGTCTAAGTCGACTAGGATACCTGAAACGGTCCGATACGGTGATCGTTTTAGGAACACACCAGTTGAACAGGCTAGCTTATTCAATGAATACTTCTATCAACAATTCTCCTCAAGTAGCTCATATGACATTGACATCGACATGAGCTCCAGTAACAATTTTATGGATTTGAGATTTCACGTGTTGGATGTTTTGTTAATTTTGAAAGGGGTTAAAACCGGGTAAAGCCGCAGGTCCAGATGGTATCCATGGCACTGTGTTAAAAAATTGTGCGAGCACTCTTGCAAAGCCTCTAACCATGATTTTCAACAGCTCTTTTGTGACTGGATGTGTGCCGGAGGAATGGAAGCTTGCTTCTGTTGTCCCGGTACACAAGAAGGGTGAAAAAGGATCTGTTGAAAATTACAGACCCATCTCACTGACATGCTTAGTTATGAAAGTTTTTGAACGTTGTATTTCGAAAGAGTTGCTCGCAGCTTGTGAAGGGTTAATCGACTGTAGACAACACGGTTTTGTGAATGGGAAGTCTTGCACTACCCAGATGGTCCCATTCACAGACAACCTTGCACTGGCCCTGAACAATAAGTCAAGATCCGACATTGTTTATTTTGATTTTGCTAAGGCATTTGACAGTGTCTCACATGACTTAATCCTTCGCAAGCTAAAAAATTTATATGGTATTGATGGTCTGATGCTTAGATTTTTAAAGTCGTATTTACAAGACAGACGACAGCAGGTTGTTGTAGGCGGAGCTGTCTCAAGCATGCTTCCCGTGCAATCAGGAGTGCCCCAGGGATCTATTCTGGGACCACTTCTGTTTGTTCTATTCATCAACGACATGTTCTCGTGTGTTTCGGAGGATACAAATGTAGCATTGTATGCAGATGACACCAAAATTTGGAGGGTCATCGAATGCTTTGAAGACCACTATATTCTTCAAGGAGATATAGACAGGTTGTTTGCCTGGTCAATCGATAACAAAATGACTTTTCACCCTTCAAAGTGTAAGGTGTTATCTGTAACTCTGCAAAGAAATGTATTAGACAATCTTCCTTTTAATATTTATTGGTATAATCTTAATGAAGTCATAATTGATTATGTGGCATCCCATACAGATCTTGGTGTAATAATGAACAACAGGTTTCTGTGGGGTGCACATTGTGATCAATTGATATCTAAAGCAAGCTCGAAGCTTGGGCTCTTAAAGAGAACCTGTCATTTTACCATGGATAAACGCCAAAAGAGGGCTTTCTACCTTACCATTGTAAGATCAATCTTTGAACATTGCTCAGTTATATGGTGTCCTCAGCGATCGACACACATGTCGAAGTTTGAGGCAATCCAGAAAAGAGCGATCAAATGGATCAATGGACAACAGTTTGATCATTATAGTGATATTGTATTTTATGAGAAGCAGAAGGAGCTTAAAATTCTACCCATTAGATCTAAGTTCATCCATAATTCAATTACGCTCTTCTATAAAATAGTAAATGATTTGGTAAGTATATCTCTACCTGAATATATTACTGTTGTTGAAGCTGGAACAATGAGGTACACAAGGAGCACGGCATCAGTCATTGAAGGACTTGACACCAGCACATATACCTGCTCTATTGTACCAAACTGCGATAGTTTCAGAAACAGCTTCTTTTATAGAACAATGCTTCTGTGGAATGCACTGCCAGCCTATGTTAGACAGACTGAGAAAATTTCTATTTTCAAAACAAAGCTAACTGAATTTCTCTGGTCTTCTGACGTATGCTGGCCTGATTAGACGGCCCATCATGGAATATTATTATATATATATTTTACTTTATGAATGTCATACTCTCTATAATTTGCCCCTCGCACCTGCAGTAGAACGCGCCGTTCTTTCTCTTATGAAACAACCCGAAACAAGCGCGTCACGCAGTACGTGAGTGGCTAGATTATAGATTATTTTATTATAATATTATTTAATTATGTTATTTTGTTGTTATGTCGTGTAAGTTTGTGGAGTAGTAGCAAGAAGGTATCGTATACATTTAAATTTGTTCTCTTGATTATTTATTAATGATTTTATGTAGGGTCGGCACCAATGTTATTATGGTCTTACCACCGTGTTTTGGTTCAGCCGAAATAAATTTTACCTTAATGTTTTTACATATTGTTTCTCACTCCAGCTGAGTCTGGTAGTGTTGAGTATCATGAATATTTTTCTAGCTCTCTTTTTCCATGTTTTTGCTTCACAGGAGATATTGTGGTCTTTTTATTGAATATAACTGTAATACATTGATGTAAAGTTTATTTGAATTTTGAAATAAAAAAGATAGTACCATAATATACTATACTATGTAGATGTATTGAGTGAAACCCATACAACAGGGCTCATCAGCCACCAATAACAGATAACCCAGTCATCCAGAATCGATCGAAGGAGACAACAAAGCCCTCGACAAACCCCTGGGATTGACACAGCACAATTAATGATTAAGGAAAACAAAATCCATCTTACTATCGTTCTTTTGAAAAATTTAATGTCATTCAAATAATATGCATAAATAGATTAAGCAATAATTTGTGTCCCGTGAATATGCTTACTCAGTAGCGGTAACTAAAGACCACGTGAGTTTGATCAACCAACAAGACCCGGATATCACCAAGCTGGACATGGGCAAGATAAAAGAAAAGAAAGAAGAACTGAGGAAACAGAAAGAGGAGTTTCTCTCCCAAAGGTTCAAGGTGCTCCACAAAGAATCAGATCATCAACTAAAGAACCACTTAGATCAAGCAAGAGAGAAGGGAGCCTCAACATGGCTTTCGACACTACCACTGAAAGACCTCAACTATGTTCTGAACAGGCAGGAGTTCCAAGACAGCATACGCTTAAGGTATGGTTGGAAGATCCAAGGAGTGCCCTCTAAATATGCTTGTGGAAATTTCAACAGTATTTAACACGCCCTTGACTGTAAACTAGGCGGATACATTAGCATGCGCCACAACGCTATTAGAGATACTGCTGCTTTCTTCCTCCGAGAAGCAAAGTGTAAAGACGTAAGGATAGAACCAGCACTCCTGACAGTCCAACAAAGCTCCTTCTCAAGAAAGACCAACACCCAGGATGAAGCCCGTCTTGATGTTGCAGCTGTCGGATTGTATGCACCCTTTGAAAGAACATTCTTTGACATTAGGGTCACACATCCTAACTGTGACACAAGCACATTTAAGACGCTAGATAAGATCTATAAAGATCACGAGAAAGAAAAGAAAGATTTGTATGAAGAGAGAGTACTTCAGTCAGAGAAAGGATCCTTTGTCCCTCTAGTCTTCACAACCTCTGGAGGTATGGGACCGCTATGCACTGTATTTGTAGATCGTGTCTCTGAGATGATAGCTGACCATAAAAAAGAAGCCAAGAGCCAAGTCAAAAATCATATCAGAACACGATTCAGATTTGATCTGTTAAGAAGTACACTCATTTCACTAAGAGGAATCAGAGGAAGATCAACGGCCCAGCATCTTGAACTGCACGACATCTCCTTCAACCTCATCCCCCAGAAGACGAGCTTTGAGGTCTCCTAGATTTGTTTATGTAAATTTTGATATTTTACTGTAATATTTTATGTTATATATAATTTTACGGACGAAATGATCCCAGGGGGGACTACCAACCCACCGCTTCGGCGGGTAGTTGACGCACCGTTCAGAAGCAAAAGCCACTTTGGTCTACTTGCTGTGAGGTGTCTCAGCTACATGGGTTGTTGTTTTTTTTATTCTTTTTTTTTCTTTTTTTTTTAATTTTTAAAAATAATTTGTGTCCATAACTTCCATTAAATATTAGACACCCTCATGAAAATAATACAATTTTGAATAGCAATTTATAATTTATGGAAGTTTGAAAACTTTACAGTCCCCTTCGATACTTACCTTGAGACCTCAGGCTATCATGTTTATAAACGCCAAATAAAGATTCCCCAACGCGAGCTGACTACTCAGAATGCGCGAGCACGTCAACATAAAATTTTTCGCGCCCTACAAACTTCGGTAGACCTTATAATTTGCAACTGAACGCTTGCGTATGTCGTAGTTCAAGCTGCGCGCGCGGTATGAGTATTTTCATTGCATCATACAACATAAATTATCGGATTATAAGTATAAGCTATTTGTACAGGGATTTTCTCATCGATACTTTAAATGACTAATCTTTAAAAAACAAGGTCGATTCTTATACAATTACAATATATTTTGCATATGCGCGTTAAATCAATTCGTTATCATGTAATAATGTGTGTCATACTTAAAGCTAGGAATATTTGTGTAATATGGATTTTCATTCTAAAACATGGAAAGATTTCATCAATTAATGTAACTTGGTACCATATGGTTTATTTGATCTTATATGTTATCGATTTATATAGTTTTACGTTATCGTGTATCATGTATTGATAGTTATACATTATTATTATACAACGAGTCCAACCCAGCGCGCGTTTTGGTAGTTTATAAACCTACAAATAATTTTATCCCCTGATAAACTCCAAGATATTATACATCAACAGATTATAATCTCATTGTATAGTCACATAACATGATACCATGACCTAAATTTTGACAAATGGCTAAGCTCTTGACAAAAATTATAACCTGTAAAAGTCATAAAAATGATAACTTCACATAATCGGGTGGAAATCATGCTTTTTAAAATTTTTCACGAAAGTTTTTAATATCATATTGTTTATCACATTTTTTTACACAAGATTTGAATCATGTTGTAATTTTGTTTTCCAATATTTTGATCAAAAATAATTTTTATTTGGATTTCAACGTACGCACTACGCCGCGCAGTTAGAAATCGTAATTGTTCTGAACAAGTGAGATTTGAGATTTAATCATTATTTTCACAAGTGAGTCGATATATTGCAATCCCATCTCTTTTCGTTGCTGCTCACAGCATAGAGCTTCAATGCTCAAACCGTATATCTAGTTGATAGTAAAGTAGTATAGAAGTAGTAAAGTAGTATAGAAGCTGTTTCGTTGCACATTGAAATACAGATATTACTAAATGATCTTGAGAGGTTATTTAATGTAATCGATTTAGTGTTACTGCCTTAAAGCTGTGATGTGCTGGAGACTACTAAAACTTGTTCTAGTATAGAAAAGCACAGCGGATTTTGCTATCATGTTACACTTTTGTAGATCAGGATCGAATTTGAACGTATTACTCCTAAACAGATTATTTCAATCCTGCATTATATGGAAATATCGATAACCCATTCGAGCCTTTTTTTAAATGTGTTTATGTTTTTGAAAAAGTATATTATTGTGATACTTCCATGTATTAAATCGTTTAAATGGTATGGTAAAGAACAGTACACAGATACTTATTCTTTGATGCCCCGAAACACATTCCTAGCTCTAGATCTGCCTTACATTTCAATAATGGCTCTTTCATCACATTTGCTTGATAACTGCTGATTTGTAATGCTTAAAATTGATCCCACTCAGTTTGACTATCTTAGGTTAGCTGTAATATCGAACTCGACAGTAGCTTCCTCTGTCATGTCGGAGATCTCAGGAGACGACTTGGTATTTTGTGTCAAGAAGAGGTTAACCTCCCACTTAACAAGATAAACATCAAATTCATAGGTTTGTCTCTATTTTGATGGTTACTGATACAGCAGTTCATGTGTTTAAAATGTATGGGTTAAATTCTAATTAAATTCGGTAATAAATATTACTGCAAATGTTGTAAACGGTAAAACCATTGTGTATAAGACAGTCAATTATCTCAGGAGTGCCAAAAAGGTACCGTTTAATCGAGAGGACTTCACTGATGACAGAGATGTGGAAAAGACTACGTCCTTCTCTGGAAAACTACAAGGATAAAATACCCACCTTCTTCGGGAAAAAGTCCATCATATGCGAAAGGTAAATCGTTTATTTTTGAAAACCCGATCACGATCAAAGCATATACAATTTGGGCATGTCCCAGCCAACTTAAGCCGAAAATCTGGCTTTGAAATCTTTAATTTGAAAACACCCAAAAATGTAGTTAATATACCCCTCCACCATACCAGATCGATTTTAAGTCAGCCAAGGCATAATTACTGCCCAAAAAGCCTGTTCCAAATTTGTCTCAATTCTGTTCCAGAATCCCAACTTCTCTGAAACCAAAATGGAACATTGCCCACAAAGCCTTTTCTGAGGATGCTAGGGCCACCAAAATTTTCAAGGACACTCCTGGTATCGATACCAATCGATTCTGATCGCCTTCAACTCAGTTTAGGCGATTTTAGGGTAAAGTTCATTTTTGTTCATTTCATGAACCAGGGGATCATTTTGCACTAAAAAGGTTTTTTTAAAGTTGAACAAAAAATGTCACAATTTGATGTGTGAAAATAGTGCTTTCGATGTGAAACTGGATGATTCTTGACGCACCCTATCCCTTCGGTGGAGTATTAAATTTCAAAGAAAAAAACTTCTGAGTTGCTGAACATGTTAGTAAACAATATGCCCCTCTACCATACCATATCGATTCCATGCCAGTCCAGGCATAATTACCGCTAAAAAGCATGTTTCTAAATTTGTGTCAATTGTTTCCACCATCTCAACTACTCTGAAACCAAAATAGAAACATTGCCCCAGAGCCCTTTTTGAACATGCTAGGCACACCAAACTTCTCAGGGACACTCCTGGTATCAATACCGACCGATTCCAATCGGTTTTAGCCCAATTCAGGGGATTCTAGGAAAATGTTCATTTTGTGTTCATTTCATTCATTCCATGAACCAGGGGAGTATTTTGCAAGTCTAAGTGGCTGGAAATGTTAGTACATGTGTCCTTCTACCATACCAGATAGATTCCAAGTGGACACGTTCAAAAAAAGGTGGCACTAGAGATTGATTTTTTTTAAATGAGTTTTAAAAATGGTCATTGCTCTTTGTTGGTTGATATATCTATCTATACCTTTAGAAATTCGATTAAATTTCATGATCCTGAAATCACGGAGTCTGTAGTGCTTATATCACAGGAGTTATCGTTATTTGTGTGCCAATGATTCAAAAATCACACAATTAGAAATGCAAGATGAATCAACACTAGATAATCTGAAAAGTACTATTCACAAAGACGCCAAAATTGATATGGTGACTATAATGCATGTAAGGAATAAAATGTCTTATCTGAAATTGTTATTGGTGCCAAAATGATTCAAAAATCACAACATTGGAAATGAGCCTATTTTGAGCAGTGATTATTGAATCATCTTACGTTTTTATTGGCTTTCTATCATTTGTTAGGGTACAAAATAGTATTAAATAGTATTAAAACCAGTTAATATGATTCAAAAATCACATTTTCGTTATTGGTGCGCTATTAAGTCTATAGTAAGCCTTAAATTAAGTGCACAATATGACAACATATATCCATTCTATGGTTCTTATTATGTGATTTTTGAATCCATGTCTAAGCTTATACCATATTGAAGGCCTTTGAGCGATAATTTTTGATCTGGGTGGTTAAATGATTCAAAAATCACACAAATCTGGCTACCAACTATGTAATTTTCTTTAAAGTATGACAATTGAATCATATGTAATGTTCAAGTTGTAATGACATTTTGAAAAGAAAGGTAATGAATCGATAATCACATTTCAAAAATTCAATTAAGTATTATACGTAACTGATTGATTCATTTGTCACAGTATGGAGACAAAATTATCATGGCTTGAGTAGTAAAAGTACTTGCCTAGTTTAATCAGTTTAAAATCAGTGTTTTGTGATTATTGATTCCACTATTACTCTAATAACGAACTTCTCCATGACCATAAACAAGTGCAGTGTCACAACAAATTACTGCAGATTTACTATGAATACCAACCTGATATAGAGCCAAAAAGTGATGTTGTTGTTGTGAAACCAGTATTTCTGGTACCCATAGGGGATTTGAAATCAACTTATAAATCAAATGTCATTCCTCAAAGTATCATAATCAAACCCCGGGCGAGTCCAAAATTAGAAACCTGAGTATTGATTCATATGAAATATGAATATCTCTTAAACGATAAAATTTCCTGAACCAGATCTGACTCGCTATGTCTGTTCAGACATGTTTGTCTGCCAGATCGTGGTACCTGAGTCCCTTCATTGCCGTGCATTGAAATCACACAATAACACACAAAGCTAGAATCACGGCAAATCGACATTCATCGCTTTTTCATCGGAGTACTAATGGACAGTGTTCAAATGGACAGTGTACATTCCCCTGATACAGCATAATTTCAATACATGCTCATTTATGTGATTTTTGACTCATTATGGCACTTTTAACCATCTAAATTCTCTAAATATTAGTTAGCATGATATAATTGACATTGATAGAGTTCATTGTTACAATCATTCCGTTGATATTCATATCACATTCATCATTCTAAAATACTTAGTCAGAATTAACCCTGTATGTGATAATTGCATCGTAACTCCACATTTAACCGGTGATTCTTTGCACTTTTAACACTCAGCTATCTCAAAAAGGTTCAATAATCACATTGAGAAGCAGGACACACTCACAGAATGTAAATTCATGATTAGAGGTGCAAGAAATGAATATTTTGTGATTTCTGGCTCATATCTGCACAATTAACAGATATAAAGAGATGAATGACTATTATGTGACATTTGAATCTTTTTGGACCACATTAAAATTTGGTTAACTTTCATAGCATACTCCTTGAGATACAAGTATTTTAAAATGCTTCACACAATTTTGGCAGTGAAAAATCAATCTCTAGTGCCACCTTTTTATGAACATGTCCAAGTCAGTACAAGCATAAATACGGCTGTAAAAGCATGTTTCCAAAATTGTATCAAATGTTTCCACCATCTCAACTACTATTTTCATTTTTGTTCATTTTCCATACATTCCATGAACCTGGGTAATGTTATTTGAGTTTTGATGGCTCTTAGGCCTAGTTTTTACCTACATCCATCTTAGAAAACCGAATTGAGGCTTCCCAGCACTTAAATACAGCCAATACTTCGATGTGCCCATGTTCCAAAAATCTGGATTCTCAGGAGGATTATTGTGCCAAAATTGGGACATTTTGGAACATTGGTAACATCGGTTCTAGACATGTAATGATTCTCAAACTTGGTTTGAGTGGTCCTAGGACTAATATAAACACTTTCCGACCCATTTTAAACCATTCTGAGCACTTTGAGAAGAATGTTCATTTTCGTTCATTTCTGGTCATTCCATGGGCAGTTTTATACGACTTTTTATGGTTCCTAGGCCTAGCTTACGGCTATATCCATCTTAGAAATCCGAACTGAGCCTTCCCAGCACTCAAATACGGCCAATACTGTGATGTGCCCATGTTCCAAATTTATGAATTCATCTACTGCATGGCGGCTGGCGCGAATTCGATTTTCGGTAAAAACCACATCAGTTTTCAAATTTGAGATATTTTTAGCGCGCGGCGCGCGCACTGCGTGTTAAATTTTAAATTTACGCCAGCTAGCAGGTGTCAGATTAACTGGTTATAATTGTGGGAAGTCCATCTATGTTTATTATTAATAATTTTTGGTTGACTATTTATTTTCCCCAGGAAACTTACTCACGTGCGAAAGACGAACTCTAAGAATTGGAGAATAACGGCAGTAGACAGCAGCTAACTTCCCCTGTACTCAACGACATTGAACAATAGACATGAAATGACTCGCTGACCCCCTACGGGGGGAATGCAACGTCAATTAATGTCAGTATTCCATAAAAACCCCAAACTGACATTGACATTAATTGACATTAATTGACATTAATTGACATTAATTGACATTAATTTGTCTTGAAATTTGAGATTATCATTATTCGATAAATATTCCAGATATTCACGTCTATGTAAGTTAGACCGGTCCAAAAAAACAAAATGTCCTTGAATAATTATGAGTATGTTCTTATCTGTTGATCCTTAGGTTTATAGACCACAAAAAAAATTTCAGCTTCCAACTCTTCCATCTTCGATCCCCACCGGCCACGCCCATATTTTATTGGTTTCTTATACAGGTAAAATATCTAGAATCGGCTTTTTTAGTATGAAGGAGTAATGTTAGCTGTTTAAGATTCGTTATTCAAATATAAATGTCATGAAGGAATTTCGTTTAATGTGGGTTTTAAGTTCTGATGATGTTGAGAACCACGCCCTTGGATGGCCACGCCTATTTAAGAAAATTAAATTTCGGAAAACCGTATTATTTTAGTTTAATTGTTTAATGATCTAAATTTTTTCACATTTCACATTTCCATATGTGATAGTAGTGAATAAATTGATGATATAAACGTTCTTAAGTGCTAAAAATATGGTAGAACTACATAATCTCTGGTCGAAAAATATCGTGTCAATTAATGTCAGTATTCCAAAATTTTGCAAAACTGACATTGACATTAATTGACATTAATTGACATTAATTGACGTTGCATTCCCCCCCCCCCCCCCCTACAAAGTACTTGTGCTCGGAGGCAGAATTTGGCATCGTTTGGGTCGAGAGATTTCCAAGGGTAATGATACAGTTAAACTGTATAAAAATACCTCTCTAAAACAACCTTCTCCTGGTCGGCCATGTCCCTCATCCTGCACTTGACCCCTGCAGAGGTCACAAGAACATCGGAGCACAAATGAGCGAGAAACGGGGAAGCCTTAGCTTCCGGGCCAAAATTTCCCGCGCTTTTCCAGCCCAAAAGAGAAATGCGCAAGAATGGACTCGGCTCCAATATCTATGAGCAGTTTCGGGGTAAAACTTAAAAATTAACAATTGAAATTTGATATAGTTGCGGAGAGAGAAACAAAAGAACTTAGTGTAATTGTGGGGGGGGGGGGGGGGGGGGGGGCCAACCATATTAAAGTATATTAAAGTATATCCCCGGGTCAAAATCGGAAAAAATCCTACATTTTAATATACTTTAATGTACCTACAATTACATACATACATACATGTTACATGGTAAGGTCTCCTCCTAGTCGTTGGAGTGGCCTGCATCACACACATCGCGTTGGCGGCGTAACATATGTCTCCACTGTACTCGGTTGGTAGCCAAAGCTTCTGTTGTGTCATTGTCGATGTTTTGAACACCTGTAAACTTAGCAGCATCTTCGAGTACGGAGGACTTCCAGTTCTTACGGGGTCTGCCCCTTGACCTCTTTCCATAATTTGGCTTCCAGTTCAACAGAAACCTCGTGTA